>NW_009647572.1:4163682-4257279 GCF_000708025.1 Charadrius vociferus | reverse complement strand
ATTCTGTGATTCTGTGATTTGTACCCACATCTCAGGGGACTGTCTCCCGATGATATAAAGGTAATAACAATCCATGGTTTCCTGATTATTGTCAGTAAATATTACCTGTTAGAATTCTAATGCTCTCCAGAGAACCAACATAGAAATAAAATAAATAAAACGTGAGATGAGATTAAATGAAGTTAAATTAAATTATAAAATAAAATAAAATAAAATGAAATTAAAAAGAAATTAAAAAAAACACAGAGTCTTACTAGTGTCCCTGCAGATGAGGTAATTTGTGTTCTTTCCACAGAATTGAGATTGCTGGAACTCTTGATTTATATAAAATGGTGAAGATAGTCTGCATTCTGAAGCATGATGTGACCTTTTAACTGAGACCATGTTTGATGATTTTATTTTAATCTTCAAGACAATTTAGTTTTACAACAGTAGCCATACACTTAGACCAGTCAGCTGGTCTCTGAATTTATTCAATATCATCTTTTTTAATCATCTGGACAAGTTGAGTTTTTATTTAATTTCTGTCTGCTAATGGGACTTCCTTCAGTGCATGCAGTTTTGGCAGGATACCAGTGGTATCCATGTGGTACATTCTGTCCAGAATGCTTGGGAGCCTGTTAATCATCTCACATAATTGTTAAAGACTATCCTATGAATCCTCTTCAGAAATGATGTATACACTCATTTGCTTATCTGTATTTGCAGACTGCCCTTAAGTCAGGTTTAAGGTATGTGCACGGTGGGTCTCCACAGGGAACTTAATTTAATCACTGAAGTTCAGAGCTAACTTTATAAAATAATGGTTGATGACTGTCTTACGTGCACTACTAGGAAAGTGAAGAGATCTAAAATCTGAAATCATGTACAATAGGCAGTACAAACACACATATCTAAATGGCATATTTGTGCTATTTAAGTTAAAAATGTCAAGTGCATAACTTCTAAAATATTTATTGCCGTTTTTAGCTAATGTGTTTAAATTACACTAATTACAGTCATCTCTTATTGGGCCTTAACACTGTGTTGCAGCTGGCATGATCTAATGGCACAACTAACACTTTATTATGTATCATAGCCCAGCTTGGATTTAAAATACTATTAGTAGGGTTATAAAAGTGGGATTTTAGCTGTGACATAAATCTGTATTTTATGGATAAGAGGTGTATCTATTCCCTTTATGGTGTACTAAAATATTTAGAGTAGAACTCATGAATATGTTTATGACATTCAAAAATTTACTAGCTGACATTTATTCCTTGAGTGAAATTTGTATTTGATAATGAAAATATAAGAGACAGTGCAGACATTGGCTGATTTACACAATGTAACTGCTAAGGCAGATTTCTTGTCTGTGATCATGACACTTAAGATAGAATAAAAAAATGCAGTTATTTTGTTGTAGATTATTCAATTTAATCTTCTCAAGGGATTTTTATTGGCAGTGTTTGGAAGCTGACCTTTACCTGCATGCCACTTTCAACAAGAAATGTCACAAAAGTTTACAAATTATTTTTACAGTGAATTAATAGTTCATAAAATTTATTTTGGATCATTTAAGGAAATCCACATATTACATAAACACCCTACCATAACAGAGGTGTTTGAAACTTCAGAGAGCAACTGAAAAGGAATTTGATTTCTTTCAGGCCATAAAGGAATATGAGTAGTAAGGGCCAAACTATGCCACTTTACTTATCTTAAATTGATCTTCACTTTATGAATGCAAACACTTAGTATAATGGAACAATTGAGGAGTAAGATGCTGTTCAGCATGAGGCATCAGGATGTGCCTCCTGGTACTTCATCCTTCTCCCAAGGAGAGCACTGACTACATCAAACGTCTTGAGAACTTGGCTCATGAAAATACTTTTGTGCAATCACTTGAGAAAAAAACTTCAATAAAATGGATCCAAAGCAAGGAAGTTGAGAAGAATCTAACTCCATATTTCTACCTGTACTTACTTCCAAGTCTGGCAGCTTTTCTAGAGAAGTTTTGCCAGAGATGGAAGTAGAGAATCTAAGTCTGAGACAAAGATTAATTGTCTGGGATTAATTACTTTCTTTTTTAATTATGTTAACAGTAAGAGAAGGTCTAAGGAAAAAAATGGACCAATACTCGATGAAGATGGTCACCTGACAATAGAGATTAAGAAGAAGTGGAGGCATTCAATGCTTTTTTTGTCTCAGTCTTTAATATTAATGATAGACCTTGGGCTGCCTGGTTCCCTGAGTTGGAGGACCATGACAGCAGGAGCAGTGACTTTCCATTTGTGGATACTGAAATTGTAAGGGACCGGATGTATCAGCTGAATGTTCTCAAGCCCATGGGGTCTGATTCATCCCAGTGTACTGAAGGAGCTAGCAGATGTTAGAGCAGGACCCATCTCAATCATTTACCAAAGGTCTTGGGAGTCTGGGGAGGTCCCTGCTGACTGGAAGCTAGCCAACATTATTCCAAAGAAGGGCAAGAGGGAAGACCAGGAAACTACAGACCTGTTAGTCTAACCTCAGTTCCTGGAAAAATGATGGAAAAGATCATACAGGGTGGTACTTAAAGGCATTCAAAGGACAATACAGTTGTCAGGCATAGTCAACATGAGTTCACAAAGGGAAAGTCTTGTCTAACTAATTTGATATCTTTCTACAATAAGGTCACCTGCCTAGTGAATGAAAAGGAGGCAGTGCGTGTAGTCTTTCTGGATTTTAGTTAGGCTTTTGGTATTGTTCCTCATAGAGTCCTTCTGCACATGTTGTCCAGCTGTGACTTGAGCAGGTACACGGTGAGCTGTGCAAAGAACTGGCTGAACAGTGGGGCTCAGAGGGTTGTAGTGAATGGGGCTACATCTGGGTGGTGACCAGTGACCAATGGTGTTCCTCAGGGTTCAATTCTAGGGCCAGTTCTGTTCAACATATTTATCAACACGATAATATGCAGGAGTTGAATGAACCATTAGCAAGTTCGCTGATGATACCAAACTGAAAGGTGCTGTTGACACTCTTGAGGGACAGGAGGCCTTGCAGAGGGATCTAGATAGATTGGAGCATTGGGCTATGATTTTAAAAAGCGTAGAAAAGAAGACTCAGGGAACTACAGGCCAGTCAGTCTCACCTCTGTGCCTGGCAAGATCATGGAGCAGATCCTCCTGGAAAGTCTGATAAGGCACATGGAAACTAAGGAGGCTGGTGGCAGCCAGCACTAAGGGCAAGTCATGCCTGACAGATTTGGTGGCCTTCTACAACGGTGTCACAGTGTTAGTGGATAAGGGAAAGCAACTGATGTCATCTACGTGGACTTGTGCAAAGCATTTGACACTGTTCTGCATAACATCCTGGACTCTAAATTGAACAATCAAGGATCTAACCAATGGAACACTCAGTGGATAAGGAACTGGATGGACAGTCGCACTCAAAGATTTGCGGTCAACCGCTCCTTGTCCAAGTGGCAAGCAGTGACAAGTGGTGTTCCTCAGGGGTTGGTACTGGGACAGATGCTGTTTAACATCTTTGTTGGTGACATGGATGTTGGGATTGAGTGCACCCTCAGCAAGTTTCCAATGACACTGAGCTGTGTAGAGCAGTTGACATGCTGGAGGGGATGGATGCCATCCAGAGGGATCTGGACAGGCTTGAGAAGTGGGCCTGTGCAAACCTGATGAAGTTCAACAAGACCAAGTCCTGCACATGGGTTGGGGCAATCCCATGCATGAATAGAGGCTGGGCAGAGAGCAGCCCTGAGGAGAAGGACTTGGGGGTATTGGTGGATGAGAAGCTCAACATGAGCCAGAACTGTGCTCTCGCAGCCCAGAAGGCCAACTGTATCCTGGGCTGCATCAAAAGAAGCATGGCCAGCAGGTCGAGGGAGGTGACTCTCCCCCTCTACTCTACCCTCCTGAGACCCCACCTGGAATACTGTGTCCAGCTCTGGAGCCCCCAACAGAAGAAAGACATGGACCTGTTGGAGCGAGTCCAAAGGATGGCCACAAAGATGATCAGAGGACTGGAGCACCTCTCCTGTGAGGACAGCCTGAGAGAGTTGGGGTTGTTCATCCTGGAGAAGAGAAGGCTCTGGGAAGACCTTATGGCAGCTTTCCAGTATCTGAAGGGTGCTTACAAGAAAGCTGAAGAGGGACTTTTTACGAGGGCATGTAGTGATAGGATGAGGGGGGATGGTTTCAAACTGGAAGAGGGGAAATTGAGATTAGATATTAGGAAAAACAATTTCACTGTAACGGTAGTGGGGCACTGGATCAGGTTGCCCAGGGAAGTTGTGGAAGCCTTGTCCCTGGAGGTGTTCAGGTGTGCCTGCCCATGGCAGGGGGGTTGGAACTCGCTGATCTTTAAGGTCCCTTCCAACCTAAACCATTCAATGATTAATGGGATGAAATTCAACAAGACCAAATGCTGGATTCTGTGCCTAGGACAGAGTAATGCTGGACACAAGTGTAAGCTGGGAGAGGAGCAGCTGGAGAGCAGCCCTGCAGAAAGGCATCTGGGGGTGCTGGTCAATAGCAAGCTCAATATGAGTCAGTAGTGTACCCAGGCAGCCAAGAGGGCAAAGTGCATCCTGGGGTGCACCAAATACAGTGTAACCAACTGGTCAAAAGAGGTGATTATCTTACTGGCACTGGTACAGCCTCACCTGGAGTACTGTGTGCAGTTCTGGGCACCGCAATTTAAAAAGTGAATGTGTCCAGAGGAGGGCACCAAAGCTGGTGAAAGGGCTGAAATGAATGCCCTATGAGGACCAGCTGAGGACTTTGGGCTTGTCTAGTTTGGAGTAAAGGACGCTGAGGGGTGACCTCATTGCTCTCTACAGCTTCCTGAGGAGGTAAAGGGGAGAGGGAGGTGCTGAGCTCTTCTCCCTGGTATCCAGGCACAGGACACATGGAAATGGTTCAAAGCTGCATCAGAAGAGGTTTAGGCTAGACATTAGGAAGCATTCCTTTGATGAGAGGGTGGTAAAACACTGAAACAGGCTTCCTAGAGAAATGGTGAATGCCCCAAGCCTGTCAGTGTTTGAGGCATTTGGACAATGCCCTTAACAACGTGCATTAGCTTTTGGTCAGCCCTGAAATGGTTAGGCAGTTGGACTAGATGGTCACTGTAGGTCCCTTCCAACTAGAACTGTACTATTCTGTTCTATTCTATTCTACTCTAACAAATGTCCTAAGGCTCTCCTTTGCAATGCTTTTTTTTTTTTTTTTAGGTGTCCTCTTTCGTTCTTTTATAAAGACATTCAATTACTGTATTGATTTAACTATTAAGTCAATGTAATTGGATAGAGTTTTTAGGAAATATTATGTCTCTTTCATGCTTTCTCTCTTTTACTTCAGTGCAAAACTCCTGCTTTACTGCATTTAAATAATTCTTCACACACTTATGTTATTTCTTCTCAAGTATTGATATGACTGGTCAATAGTCTGCATGAAGTATAGTTTTGAAAGAGAAAATGGCACTTATTTGGCTTAGCACAGCAATCAGAAAGTTCATGTGTGGCAATTCCTTTATTTTTTAGTATTTATAAATGGTAGAATTATAACATTTTTTATTCTAATTGATCTTTTGAAAAAAGTGCTGGTTGTGGCATTCCCGATGAAGAATAACGGCATTTATAGAAATGCTTTAAGCCTAACTTCAGCGCCCATAAACCAGTCTCCCTTTGGCTTTATGGCTTAGTAAATATCAAGAATATTCCTTAAAATTTAATGTTATAGACCAACTAATGGAGAAAATGGTCAAAAGAAATTTGGGCTGAATATATAACACTACACCAGAAGAAAAATACCACATAACTCACATGAAAACAAGTATACAAAACCTGACACCCTTGTTTGCAGAAATACATAATGAGTAAAGTACTTCTACTTACCAGAAAGAGTGGCATATGCTGAAAATAGGATAACCTATGCATGCTATTTTGAATTTCATACCAGTGGGATGAAAAAAGAGGACAGTTAAAATTCTTCATCTTGGTTTAATTCAACACATATCCAGTGCCGCTAGGGTGTTCACTCTAACCCTAAAGGAGCAGTTAGAGCCACTTTAGAAATGCTTCATCTGATGCATCAAATGTCTTTTCTGGATGAAACCAAAAAACTGCCGCAAAACAGAATAAACTGACAGGAACACCTGGTTAGCAGTAGGGGGAACGCTTTCCACTACACAACCACACCATCTCTGACCTCTCAGTCCTGATCTTCAAGGAAGAGCAATAAACTTAAAACAACTTCAACCTCAGGAGAGGCTGGGAACTACGATTCTTTATTCCACTGGATGCCAAAACCAGCGGATTTAGTAGAAACACTGGTTTCATGACATGTTATAATCTGCACTGCTTCCATCTGTAGGAGGTAATGATGTGTATCTCTGTCTCACACTGATCCAAACATTGTTTCTTCCCTTTGCTGCCAGGCCCTTACTTCTCATAGGTAGCAAACACCTAGTTTTCTTCTTGGATTGTCTTATTAACATAATTAAGTTAAACTAAGAGTAATTATTCCTGGCCTATGCTTAGTTCGAACAATGTTGCTTCTACATCTGGAGGGCTTATGCGCCTGAAACCTTGTCTTTTCTCTTCCAGCTACAACCATGGGTCTAGCAAAGGATATTGTTACTTTACTGCTCATTCTTTCTCTATGTCTTGAAACTTGTCATGGTTACGCAGCTCTCGCAAAATGGAGTTATACCACATTTTTAAAGTGCAAATAAAATATAAAAAAAAATCAGAGAGATTGTTATGGTGGTATTTTATGGTTAAGTGGGTTCCTGTTGAAGTGCTGTGTTTGATGTTGATGTGTATGCCATTTGATTTTTGGAATACTACAAATAGAGGCTAAAGGTAGCTCAAAACAATTTTCAGTGTTCTCTGCTCTTAGAAACCCACCCCAGGTTTATAATCAAGCATTTATTTATAAACCAGTAAGGTTACAGTAGGATGATTTGGCATTTGTAAGCAAGTCTCTTGTTTGCTCAATTTTGTGTGTATATGTGAACACCCACAGAGTTTACACACAGGATATAATTTCCAGAGGTGATTTTTGGCCTGTGTAAAATGGGAATTAATTTTGCATGGTAACTGCCTTTTCCCAGCAGCTAGCATTTCCACAGCTGGTTGCTGTTTCAATCACCCATAGTTTCCCATCACATACTATTCTTTCTGCAGTCTTCTTTTACATCTCAAAAGAAAGAAAATATTTATCCACAGCAAATCAAAGGCAGTGAAAAAATGCCACTGAAACTGTGCTGTTTTCTTTTGTTATTGGAGAAAGCTCTGTGGACTTCGTTGACCCAAAGTCATGGTTTTAAGACTTTAAGGATGACGAACTTGGAATTCTGTTTATTTTGACAAATCATATCAAAAATTAATATTTTATTACATTAAATAACACACCTTTTTATTAATAGACTTTAAAAATAATTATTTTAGATAAAGTATTGTTATGGTTTTATTTCTTTGTTTATCAGAAATTTTTAGGAATATCTTTAACTGAAGTAGGAGAGCGCTGCTTCTCCAAGAGAAAGATTACATTGTTTCAACAGATAAAATGAGATTAGAAGGAGCTTAAGAAAGTGTTTTTGAGTTAAAGCTCAAATGTCAATACACAGAAGGGACTCACTACCTCCTGCTGTTGAACCCTGCAGAAAAAATACTTATAATAGTTTTTATAAACATTTTTGAAGGACTGAAATGATTGACAGTTCTATTAATGCTTGCAGAAGTCCTGAATGATAAATTAGAGTGAAGGCATTTAAAGCTTTTCTTCATTCTAATTAACTGATGGTAATGATAGATGTAAGCTCAAGGCAATGACATTGTCCCTTCAGGCAAGGACAAAAGTTGTCTTGTTTGTTCCAGTATAGGTAAAGATTTGATTTGCCTGTTTACCATAGTAGAATTGACACAAACTTTAATCATTCAGCTGATGAATGAAGAGATGTAAAGCTATAAGAGTTGCATCATTTGTTTTACAAATTAATAAATGCCATAAACATTGAAAATCACCTTGTATTAAACAGCCTATGATGTCTTCCAAACCATTTTGATCACCAAGAAAGTGAGGTTAACTTAATGATTACTTTAATGCATTATACAGAGGCACAGACAGAAAAGCACTTATGAAACCTAAGATGTCAGTCCAAGGAGTCTCTGGGTCCTTCTCTCCGAAATTACTGCCCTTGCAATAGAGTCTGCTGGAAGGATTTAGTGCTTATGCCTCAGGTGTGTCTGTACAGCATCCTGCAGCTTAACGTAAGTGGCATTAAGGTGGTTTTAAGATAGATGACAGACTCTGCACCCTATGGCTAAGGCACGACCAGGTACTTTGTTCTGTCTTCCCTCCCCCCAGAGCAGTAAGCGTCAGCAGGAGGAAGGAACAGGCAGTCAAGCATAGGTATTTCTGGAAGATTGGTGAGATCTCCCATGTTCATCCCGTGTCTTCCTGCATGCAGCACGTAAGACTACTTATGTCAGCAAGACATAACTTCCAAGGAAGAAAGGATGAAAGGGACAAAATGAAATTTGAGCAGAATATTTAAAACACTTGAAGGGCTATGTTTATATGTCTTTTACTATCCAATTCTCTTAAGAGTTGCCATGTAGCATTTAAGTATTTTGAGATTATCTTTTGTATGGTAATGACTGTCACCAATAATAAACTTTATTGGTGTCCATGCCTTTTATGGCTCAGACAAACACCACTGCCATTACACATTTCAAAGTGTAAAGTCCCTGTGATGAGAGAGTGTAGTGGGTCTGGCTGTGGAGAGATTAACTTTCTTCACAGCAGCCTGTATGATGCTGTTTTGAATCTGTGTTGATACAGACCAATGTTTTAGCTATTGCTGAGCAACTGCGTCAAGACTTTCCGTGTTTCTCACTCTGCCCACTATCAGCGTGTAGGCTGGGAGTGGGCAGGAGATTGGGAGGGAACACAGTCAGGACAGCTGATCCAAATTGATCAAAGGGATATTCCAAGCCATATAACATCATGCTCAGCAACAAAGAAATTGGGAGTTTGTTTTTTTTCAAACTAGCCATTGCTCAGAGACAGGCCGGGCATTGGTCTGCTTGTTGT
Source organism: Charadrius vociferus (assembly GCF_000708025.1). Taxonomy (NCBI): domain Eukaryota; kingdom Metazoa; phylum Chordata; class Aves; order Charadriiformes; family Charadriidae; genus Charadrius; species Charadrius vociferus. The sequence goes on along the minus strand of NW_009647572.1, from coordinate 4,248,202 downwards.
AGGTGATGAGTGATAGCCTTTGCATCACTTTTTTTTTTCCCCTCTCTTTCCTTCACTTATCAAACTGTCTTTAGCTCAGCCCACGAGTTTTTCTCAAGTTTTCTCTTATTCTTGCTCATCTTGCTGATCCCCCAAACTGAGCAAGCAGCTGGTGGGTGCTTAGTTGCTGGCTGGGGTCAACCACCACAGACAGTGATAACCAGAGTCAGTATGCCAGCTCATATCCTGGCAGAGAATGCAGTACACCATTTAGATCTACCCTGGTATTAGTAATCATTTCCAGCCTTATGACAAACATACAAGTAGGAATATGCAACTGACTCCCAATTTCTCTACAAAGACCTCCTACTCTCTCATTTTTAACTAATTTTATTATTTCTTTATTTCTCTGATATAGTTAAATTATAGACTGCACTAGTTGTAAATACTTCGAAGTAATTTCATTTTTTTTATTTATTATTCAGTACTTTTCCACTTATATCAGCAGTGGTTTTGACTATGATGCAAGTAAACCATTATTAATAAAGCTGAATTAAAAACAGCAACATTGTTAGAGATTCAGGGTTTGATTTTAACATTTCTGATAGAAATATAATATTAACAAAGGTTCATTATTTTGGATTACTCCATATTTTCATCATGATTATTGATAGGACACTTCAGTCTATTAACTTTTTTGCATGGCTCAAATTTTCTGAAGTCAATGTTTTGTCAATCTTTACTTTTGCATTCAGGAATGCAACGACACTGTCACTTAGTAGCTGATTCCTAATAACACTGAAGTTTATTTATTTGGCACAAGTAAAGATTAATCAGTCTATGCTTTAACTTCTAAAGCCACTGTAAATTGTATTATATTTTACTCTGTTCATCTCTTGGTTCCATTCCAGCGTATGTAATCCTAGCACATCATTTTCAGGCTCAGGTTCGTGCTTTATATCCATCTTCTCTGTACAGAATAAAATGATTCGAAGGTTTTCGTAATCACAGCAAGTAAGGTTAAGATCACAGTGTAAATTTTACCTGTCCCCATAGCTCAGAATATGCAGCTCAGGTACCTTCCTCAGTTCAGAACATGTTATTTCATACTGTGTTCTATCCCCTGTCATGGGAAATGAAGTCCACCTGTTAGCCTCGTAATCCTTCTGTTGATGAGACAGATTCACCATACTTCTCCATCTTACCTATGTCAGTTCCGTAATATTTATTTTCTCAGAGGAGAAAGTTGTACATTCGTTATTATGTTCTCCATCTCATAATGCTGCATTCTGAAGTTTTCTCCGGTCTTAAAATTAGAAGCCATTTTCTCCTAACAGTTTTTTTTAGTACCATCTTTCATAGCTCAGTTTCTCAAATTCCCTTATATGTTTCATATTTTATGCCAGTATCACTAGCAAGGATCAACAGACATTTAATATTTTTCCCATATTATTTTTCCTTTGTCTTTCAGATTTTGTGATTCTACACTTGAATTTTCCACATTGACATTCTACTCCACTCTCTACTTTTACTCCAAAGATTTAGTAACCATGCCATCCCTTTCTTTGCCTGCCAAAAAGTAACTACAAAATTAAATTTCAAGGAACTGAAAAAGAGAGGTAAAAAAAGCATTATATATATTAATAAGCCTGAAACAAAATTCTACTGTTATTCCTTTACATCAAAGGAAAATACAGAATTTGCTCATGAGAAAATACAAAAGTGAAATTGAAAATTACACAAATATTGTCTGGCAGAAGAGAGTTCAAGGAAATAAATCAAAAGAAAAAAAAGGAAAAAAAAAAAGAATGCAAAGTTAGAAGCATTCCACAGTGGTAAGCGGAATATACCTATCAATGGGTAGCATATATATCAGCCCTTAAATGATAGGTGAGCAGGGCTGCTCAGATTATAAGCAGTCTTTGTAATCCTGTGTAGGGCTCCTTATTTTCATCTTCTCTTAAGAATGGGGGAGAGGAAAAAGGGATAATGACAAATTTAGAGGAATACAGCAGGAAAAGATATCATCATTCACAGAGTTAGGCAAAAAGCCAAATACCAGCACCTCATATAGGCCAAACCATTCTACGCTCAGGCTATGAAACACTGTGGCACATTACTCCACAAGTTCCAGTGGATAAAGAGCATGTGCAGAAAAAAGTATGCTCTCAGTGTGGGTGAGAGTATTGCAATATGGTCCATGGTGTGTTAAAATATATTTGGAGTAGATTGAGGACACCACCTCTTCACACTACCCAGAAGCTTATCTAATAACTATAGTCAATATTATCAGAGTAAATTTTAATGAAAAGTGTTAGGAATCAAATCCCTCTTTGCTTGTGGGCATCTTCTAGGGTCTATAGAGTGATGCAGCGATACCAGAATTTCTGCTTGGCAAAAGTCACCAGGTTCAGGGCCCCAGTACAACACAACCTGAAACCAAATGCAGTCATTGCTGTATCTGCAAAACCTACTAGATTAGAATCAACAAGAGATGAAAGCCTAGCAAGATAGAATGGGTCTGCAGGTCATCATAGAACTAGATGTGACTCTGCATTCCCTTACACCACGTGGCTTTACTGAATCACACTCAACAAAATCTGTCCATATTGGTTTCAGCAATTATTTTGGTAAAAGACAGGAATGACACAACAAATGCTTGGCTTCCATAATAACAAGTAATAGTATTGAGCACCCTGATCATACTAACTTCCACTTGTGCTAAAAAAAGCTGTATTTACCTGATTTCAGCTGAATTATCTTTAAACCTCATGTATTTCTGTAACTTCATCAAATCAGATTTGGAAGTAGCAAAATAGAACCATAATCCCTTCTTGCAAGAACTCTGTTATAACTGTAAGGATGAAGCACCAGAAGTGGTTTTGGAGACCACACCTGAGAAGTCTCCATTTCAATCACAGAAGAGCTAAAAAGTATGTTCAAGGATTAAAATTCTGTGTACTTATTCATGAACCTTTTACATCCAAGACAGTTCCATTTTCAGGGCAAAATGCATGAAATAAGCAAACAAAAGCCAGCTGGTTTAGACATTCTAAAATAAGTGTTATCTTTAATAATTCTGAATCAAACTATATGCTTGCATCTATACTACTTTAATAATACTGGAATATAATTAATAATCACACAAAAGAATGATACCGAGAGATACCATGTGACTGGATGCATCATGAGTATCTAAACCTGAAACAAATACCAAACCATAGAAATTCATGTTTCTGTGGTCAATACAACATCTAATAAAAGAGATCCACAGCTATTTATAAACTCAGAAAAACTGTGCCTTTTTTTTATGGAGAAATACAGAGCATTCCCTACTGACTCCATTAAAAGTAAGTCCCCTAAGGCACTGCAAAACTAAATATTTTTGTACAAGACTTCATAGTCAGAGCCATACAGCATGTGAAAATAGGCCTCAGGGCAGTAACACACATCGCCAAATTCCCCTCAGTGAAAGCGGGTTGGAATTGTGCTTTCTGGCATACAGATAAAACAGAATGATTACTCTTTATTCAGAATTGAAGCCATGTACTGCTTTCTTTTTTTAAAGGTGCATTCAAGATGTTGAGGTTGTTTTTATAAATGATCAGCTAACGTCAGCACCAGTAATCTCATATCAAAAGAGCTCTGTTTAGAACTGACAATGGAAAAGAAAAACTTGACGGATGTAATGTTTGTTGAGTAGTGTGCAAAGAAATGCAGATCTTTGTTGTTCTGTTCCTACAGTTAGCTACAAAAACAAGTCTGAAGAAGCTGTACTACCTCCAGAAGCATCATACATATTAATCACTCTGAATCAATAAGGACCTTATCCTGCTTCCCCTTAAGTAAATGGTAAAGGTTCCATAGATTTCAGTCACAGCTCAGTGTAGATTTTCTAAATACAATGAAGTGGAAGGGCTTTTAAAGTGAATGAGAGATTTACTGTATGTCTTCTTATATTAAAAAAAAAAGAGACTTTGTTTGCAAACAGTATGCAGAATTGAGCTTATAGAAATGTCAACAAGACAGAAAAGGAATTTTATATCTGTTGCAAAATACATCAACAAATTACATCTGTCTGAAAATAAAGAGATTCTGTGGGTGGGACTGTGTTCTGGTTTCTTTACCAAAGGATTATCTACTGTGCTCTGAAGTTCCTGCTCTTTAATTTTTTATGGGTCTGAAATAACCTTGAGGTCTGTTAGCTATTCTTTGCTTAGTTTCAGGAAAAACACCACAGGAAAGAAATAAGAAGGTTCTACACCGAGTGTGAATGAAATGTTACATTTGACTCAGTGGTCTGTATTTAGAGAAGAGTTTCAGAAGAAAACGGCCTGTAAGTAATGGTTTATTCTGACCCATGAAGAATGTTGTCCCCAACTTCCTTTTCCTTCAAGTTATCAGCCTGGAAAACACAGTAATCCTGAAAAAAGCAATTCTTTTTGGGCCTGATGTCAATATTTTTCCTGTCCTTTTTTTTTTTTTTTTTTTAATCTTTATTTTAGGCTTCAGATCAGACTCTTGGAGGAGGATTATCATATTACATCTGTTTGGACAACCTTAGCTGATTGAGTTAGGATGCTGCTATAAGGCCACTTAATATAGCTCCCCAAAAAACTTCAGCGCCTTTGAGGAGTCATATTAAGTCAGGCTACATATATACACATATGGAACAGGAGGGCCTTAGAGGTCCTAATTTGTCTGTGCATACAAGTATCATTTTGACATACATCCAGATTGTGGTCAAATTGTTCATGTCTCCCCTGGCCCCACTTCAACTGACTTCCAATGGCAAAAAATGCAGTACTTAGGCAGGACAAGAGTACAAACGCTTTCCAGAAGCTTTTCTTATCAGGATGATCTGGGAAGCCGGACTATGGGGCATACTATGCAGTGTACATACCCTATTAGTTAGACACATTATAAGAGCCAGTAAATTAAAACTCTGCCTGACAAATAATTTCATCAACCCAAAAGCGTCCACAGATTAGTTTCCTATACTCCATTAAAGGCCAAATGTTAGCTGGGGAAAATACCCCTCAGTGCCTTAAATACAACTAAATACCACTGGGATCCCTAGAAAACCAAGAACTGAATCCATGTATTTCAAAAGCTTCAGACCAAAATTATACACTCCTTTTTGTCAGCTAGAATTGAGGCCACCTTAGTTGAGATCTATGTGATCATTAATATATAAATATTTGTGGTGTATAGCAAAGTAATCATTAAAACTGTTTTTGTGGTCCTGGGCAGAGACTTGTTTAAATTTTATGCTTTTGATGCTAATTTTTGGATTAGAAAACCTGTCTCTAGAGATGTCAACAGCCTAAAAAGGACCAAGCTCAGGGACTGTTAAATCAGATTTTTTAAGAAGATGAAAGAATAGAACATAAAAAACATCAAGCTGGAACAGAAAAAACGTTAGTCTATCCATAGACTCTGTGATAGCAAACAATAGCAGATATCAGAGAGAGATGTGAGAACACAACAAGCAGCAGTGATACTTTCCCAATATAGCCTCTAGCAGTTAAAGTTCAGGAATCCTAACCTAGAGGTGGCAGGTTTTGCCTTATTAGCTGGGTGAAGAATTTTTCTTCTATCAATTCGTTCAACTACTTTCACAACCCACACAAAAATTTTAGCATGCACAGTGTAGTGTGCCAAAGAGTTTCACAGCTATATTTTATACAAACCTGTCCTGAATCAGCTTAATTCTATATAGGTTCTTTCTGGTTTATGAAAAGGTAGTTAAAAATCTCTCTTTAGCTTTTTCAAGTCCCTTTAGGATTCTGCAGGCTTTTCTCATATTCTCTTTGTAACCCTTTTTTGCAGGCTGAACGCTGTAATCCTGTTAGCGACTCCTCACACTGGTGCCCATCTGTCTGTCTGACCATCCTCGCCATCCCTGGCTGGGGCAGCAGTAGTGCAAACGGTAGCCAAGATGCAGACATTCTTTTTGTACAGTGGTAGCATGCCATGTTCTGCTTTATTTTCCGTTCACTTTTTGTGATTCCATTTACTTTGCTGGCCCCTGCTGAGCACTGTATTTTCCATTGAAATGCTCTAGTTCTTTTTCCTAAGTGGAAATATTTAGTTCATGGTCTAGTATTGTATCTAGACATTAAGAGCCTTTTCACGTTTTTTTATGTTAATTTACACTGAATTCAATTCAACTCATTACCATGCAGTCCTTCGAAAACTCTCAAAAATCGGGTTTTCTAATAACTTAGCAGCACTGCCAAACTGTCAACTAATCTTTCATTTCCTTTCAAGGGTATTTATAGAGTCGTTCATTTAGCTTTGTTATATAGTGAATCTGTAAATTTAGCACTAAATTTTATATTAAGCCAATACTGGGTTTAATATTAACTATGGATTTGGCAATTTTTCTTCATCCCATGTTTAAGGAGTGGAGGCTTCTGCAGTTTCCTTATTTGCAGGTCTGCCACATCACCTTCTTAGCAAATTATTAGCAACTTCTAAATTCATTGGCCGACTATACCACAATTTAACACAGATTAAAGTCTTCAAAGTAAGGTTCTTTATATGCTTGTCATAAAACGACTATCAGAAATTCATATTCTTAAAAAGTCAGTCAGAAACACAGTCACATCTGAAGTGTACTTATCATTTTGCAGAATACAATGGTGAGTTAAAGTAATGCCTGAATTCTAATGCATGTGGCTTGTCTTCCAAAATCAACTTTAGTTTGAAGGAGAGGAAGTGCAGAAGAAATGCTGTGATTATTTCCAATGGCTTGTAACTCATTAAACCTACTGGTCCTTTTACAAGTCCATGAAAAGACAAAACTGGAGAAGAGAAAAAAATCTTTAGATCTTAATGCCTGCAGTGTTGTGCCTTCAGAGCACACAAGTAATGGGAATTAATGTGTGCACTGAATGCAGTCCAGACTCCTGAGTAATGAATAATTAGTACTAAGCTATACTACATTAAGGACCATTAGGGGATAATACTCCTTAACCCAGTTTTACTGGGGCATTTATTTCAGATTAATTTGTTCTGTTCCTAGAAAAAAAAAAAAAAAATCAATTAAAGATGATGGAATAGATGAAAAACAACAACAAAGCAGTAGGTACAAATGACTTTATATTCCTGTGATAGTTGCCTTAAAGCAAGCACCAGTGCGAAGTGGAAAGCCTGTGCAGCTAGAAGGAGTAGTGGAAGGGGGAAGGGAGAGGAAAAGAAGGTGGGTGGATGACTAGTTGCCTTCTTCACACACATTGTTAATATAGCTATATCAACAGGCTGAGAAAGATACCCTAAACTGGGTGGATATCTCTCCTTAGAGGAGAAGATGGAAAAAGACTGTGACACCCTGATTCACCATTTCTTCTCTCACCACCCCACAGTCACTAGTCCCCTCCTCTGGAGCTGTGAAAAAGCCACAATACAGTGGGATAACTTCATATGTTAAAATCAGCTATGAGCTACATGATTGTATTGTGGGGACATGTTTTATTTTCATCTCTCAAATTTGTTCCAAATATGTTTGTACTGCTGTGGCTCCTTTTTTGAGTTGTCTATGCCTGAAGCTTCCCGGGTCCTAAAATAGCAATAAACTCTCCTGGTTTTGTGTAACTGTGGACAGATTGTAAATGCTGTAGTGCCTTTCAGTTGAATATCAAAGCATGAACATAAAATATGCATTTGTGATTACTATTTTCTAGTGATGGTGTCATCTTGAAGATTCTTTGGTGCCTATCAGGGGATAAACTGACATACGCTGTCAAAGTAATCCACAAATTGACAAGTACTATCTCTTTTTAACCTTACCACCAATGAACAGCCAGACAATTCATAAAAAGATATTTAAGACCAGAAAAATCTGGCTTAACATGCTGTGGAAACTGCCCATCAAACAAGTGATGTCTTTGTGCTAGTGCCAATGTGCCAATTGAGCTAGCCAATACCTGCTGATAAACCTCTTTTTGGAACAAGAAACTCTCTGCCCTAGACACCATAGGACCTTTATTTTGGTTAAATACAAAGCCTTTGGGAATCTTAATTGGGTACTCTATGTTTATCTATTGTACACATGGATGCTCTCCACTGAGCTGTGAATTTAGATTTTAATTTCTCTCCCCTTAAATATGTACTGTTTCAATATCTACTGGAACTAGGTTGAATACTTTTCTTCCAGTAACTACATTTCTGAGTATATATGCACCTATATATTGTATATATCCATGCACTCTGTTTTTCCGTATATGTATCTCATTTCCACAATTAAGAATTACAGACAAGAAAGTAAAAAAATTGTATATGCTACGCTGCAAATGTGCTTTCTTTTGAACAATTAGAGGATTCTGAGTAACCAAATAATAAAAAAGTGTGAAAAGGAAGATCGATATTTTCAAATATGCCTGAGTAATTAAAAAGCCTAAGACATATTTTCAAGAGAGGATAAATGGGGTTTTGAAAGTTTAAAGACTGTTTTTATTGTCACTATTATCACTGAAGTGGAGGAAAAGGAGAAATTACTAGTCCAATGTATAACAAACTAGTGTGAAACTGTAAAAATAGAGACTTCTTGTGCTACTCTGCAATGTCATCTTTCTATTCACTTAGGCCTCAAAAACAGAAAATTGACTTAAGTTGAATGTTCTACCTATGTCAAATAAAAAGTAGAACCCCAAGTGTTAGGAAATAAAGAAGCTAAAATTTCTCTTAATGTAGGTTTCACACTTCGTACTTTCTCTGCATGTAGGTTTTTGCTTGCCCAAGTTTGGCTTTACTAGACCACTTCACTCCTAGTTCCCCATGTTTCACTCTGAACTGAATTTGGATTTTATCTAGCGAAAATGAAAAGAGTGTACTGTAAGTTTAAAAAATCAGCTTTTATTTTTCAAAACATTAAGAAAGCCCATTTCATCAGTTGCACTGAAAGTCTGGTCATTCTCCCTGTTGAAAGGTACTTGGAGAAGGATAGACAATGCCCTTCTTGTGTGGCAGCCAGCTCAACAGTTCAGATGGAAGAAGTTAAGAATATCAACACCCAAGCAGGTGCCTAAGTCAGAATTGGATGGAGTGTCCTCCTGAGCGGCCAGCATCTCTTCTCAGAATATAGAAGCCAGGAAAAGTTCTATATGCCTAACATTTACATGGTTTAGGTTACGGGAGATCAAAAATTGCTGTCAGTCTGTGGCAACTGGATCACAGTAGAGAAAACATGGGTCTGACAAAATTCCCTGGTTTCCTTCGTAGGTTTAGCGTAGAGCCAGTTTAGCAGCTGTGTTTCAACTTTTAATGTTTATACAGGTTGGATTTCTATAATGGAAAGTATTTCTTATTCTGCTTTCATACTCAGATGAAAAAATCTTTCCAAAACTGAAAATTAAAGTTAAGCATCAACTTGAGTTACCATAAATGTTACAGGCACTTGAAAAAATAGCCAATTTGGTGTTATCTTTCTTTCGCTCTCTCTCTGGTATCTGAAAGGACCACATTTTGAGGTAAAAATCCCAATGAATTCAGAAGCATATATTCTTCCAGATCTATGCTGACAGATTTCATGCTCCCCTGTCACCTGAGAATGTAGAAAACAAACTATACATGCCTTCAAGCCCAATCTATGCATTGACACTGCCTGAGAAGGACTCTCTCCCTGATGTGCTTTAGAAAGACCCTTTCCTTTGTCTGCTTTAGAAGGACCTTCTCCTAGATCTTCATCAGAAGAACCTATCCCATGCCATCTGGCTTGAACTGGTCTTTGTCATAAGGGGCAGAGGAAAAAGCTGACGTCTTTTTCTGCTTCCTGGTCACCAGGGCCACTTGTACCAGTACTGATGGAGTTTGAATACCAGGGGTACTACTCATTGCTGGAACAGCTGGAGTAGTGACGGTGCTCATTGTCAAGGCTGGAATAGTTGCAGTGGTCATTGTTGGAGCAGCTGGAGTAGTGCTCTGTCTCTCTTGACCCGGTCTTGTAGGAGGGTGTCTTCTAATGGCTGCGACGTGGGTCCATGAAGAAGAAGAGTGGGATCTTTCCTCCATCCTGAACAGTTTATCAAACAGTTTATCAAACTATTTCTCATTTTTCGTAGCCATTTTCTCAATCATTTTCTCATTTTGCTCGGCCATTTTCTTGGTAGTTTTCTCAGTTTTCTCAGCCAGTTTTTGCACGACTGCCACAGTGAGGGGATGAGAGAGGTTGTCTTCATACTGTTGTACTCCGTTAGCCACTTCATTTACAGTTGGTGTGTTGGCATCAGATCCTCCCCAGACCATTGTTGACAATGTGTGGGAACACATTGGTGGTGCACTCTGCACAAACTTCTGCAACATATGTCATTTGCATGGCATTTCATCAGGGTCTACATTCACTCGCCAATCACCATAAATCACCTCTTGTAAATCACCTCAGTTGTTTGAGGTACTTAATACCTTTCTCCATGGTTGTCCATTCACTCAGGTAGCATTCCATTTCATCCTTACAGGGATACCCGCCCTTTGCGGCTGACACCACTTGATGCAGCTAGGTCATGTTTCATTACCACTATGTTATCGCGAAAAACACCTGCTGAATGCTGTTAGCATTATCTAACAGTTAACCTCATACAGCTCAAAATTCAGTATTCTCGCCCAGGGTTAAATTTCCTTGAGGTACACATTGAACTTCTTCATTCTTCTGCATCGCCCACCAAGTACATCCAGGTCCTTGAGCAAAAACAGTCCCACGAATGAGTTTGCCTTTGCCCAAAGTAGGAAAAACCCAGTTTTCCTAACATACTCCTTTCATGCACCACAGGGTCTTTCAAGCCCTTCTACATTGTGTAAAAGGCCTGATTGAGCAGGACCAGCTCTATTGATGGATCCCCTGGTGTTAACTAACCAGGTAGCTTGTGCTAAATCCTTGTCCCAGTTTTTAAAGATTCCACCCCCTGTTGCTTTCAGCGCAGTTTTTAACAGTCTGTTGTATTGTTCAATTTTCCAGGCAGCTGGTGCATGATAGGGGATATGATATACCCACTCAATGCTGTGTTCTTTGGCCCAATTACTTATAAGATTGTTTTTAAAATGAGTCCCATTGTCTGACTCGATTCTTTCAGGAGTACCATGTAGCCACAAGACTGGCTTTTCAAGGCCCAAAATGGTATTCCAGGGGGCGGCATGGGGCACAGCAAAGGTTTCCAACCATCCAGTGCTTGCTTGCACCATTGTAAACACGTAGCACTTACCCTGGGAAGTTTGAGGGAGTGTGATGTGATCAATTTGCCAGGCCTCCCCATATTTATGTTTCAACCATCGTCCCCCGTACCACAAAGGTTTTAACCGTTTAGCTTGCTTGATTTCAGCACATGTTTCACAATTGTGGATAACCTGCGCAATACCATCCATGGTTAAATCCACCCCTCGGTTATGAGCCAATTGATATGTTGCATGCCTTCTTTGATGACCTGAAGTGTCATGGATCCATTGAGTTAAAAATAATTCACCCTTATGTTGCCAGTCCAAATCTGTCTAGAAAATCGTAGCAGTGTGATCCACTTGCTGATTGTTTTGATGTTCCTCAGTGGCTCAACTCATGAGTACGTGGGCATCTACATGACGTACCTTTACGACTAGTTTCCCTAGCTGGTCAGCAATATCTTGCCACAATCCACCAGCCAATATCTTGCCACAATTCAGCAGCCCAGATTAGTTAACCTTTGTGCTGCCAGTTGTTCTCCTTCCCCTGTTTTAACCACCCCCACAGAGCATTTGCTCATATATTTGAGTCAATATAGAGATAGTCTACTGGCAACATCTCTTGTTCAGCAATGTCTAAAGCCAGCTGTATGGCTTTTAGCTCTGCAAACTGACTCGATTTACCTTGTCCTTCAACCACTTCTGTGACTCGTTGTGTAGGATTCCACACAGCACCTTTCCACCTTTGATGTTTTCCTACAATACTACAAGATCCATCAGTGAACACAACATACTGTTTCTCATTATCTGAGAGTTCACTATACAGTGGGGTTTCTTCAGCATATGTCACCACATATTCTGGTGTCATTCCAAACCCTTTGCCTTCTGGCCAGTTTGTGATCACTTCTACGATTCCTGGATGATTGGGGTTTCCTATTCAAGCCCACTGTATGATTAATGCAACCCATTTACTTCAGGTAGTATTGGTGGCGTGATGAGTAGAAGGAACTTTACCCTTGGACATCCAGCCCAGTACTGGTAATCAGGGCACCAGAAGGACCTGTGCTTCAGTACCAATTACTTCCAAAGCAGCTTCATATGCTGCCAAGATTTCTTTTTCAGTTGGAGTATAGTTGACCTCGGAGCCTTTGTATCCTCAACTCCAAAATCCTAGGAGTTGACCTTGAGTTTCCCCTGGTGCTTTCTGCCATAGGCTCCAGGTAGGACCATTGTCCCTGGCTGCAGTGTAGAGCACATTTTTAATCTCCCGTACTGTTCGTACTGGTCCAAAGGCTATTGCATGCACAATCTCTTGTTTAATTTGTTCAAAGGTTTGTCGTTGCTCAGGGCCCCATGTACAATCATTTTTATTTCGAGTCACTTCATAGAGAGGTCTCATAATCTGACTATAACCTGAAATATTCATTCTCCAGAAACCCACAACGCCTTTTTGTCAGTAGGTGGTGACATAGCTGTTACTTTGTTAATCACATCCATTGGAATCTGGCGTCACCCATCTTGCCACTTAATTCCCAAAGCACTGGATCTCTTGTGCAGGCCTCTTGACCTTGCTTCCTTTTATGGCAAAATCTGCTTTCAGAAGAGTTTTGATTATTTTATTACTTTTCTTGAAAACTTCTTCTGCTGTGTTACCCCACACAATGATGCCATCAGTGTATTGCAGATGTTCTGGAGGTCCACCCTTCTCCAGCGCAGTCTGGATCAGACCACGGCAAACAGTAGGGCTGCATTTCCACCCCTGGGACAGTCGATTCCAGGTATACTGGATGCCTCTCCAGGTGAAAGCAAACTGTGGCCTGCACTCTGCTGCTAATGTAATAGAGAAAAAGGCATTAGCAACGCCAATTGCTGCATACCATTTGGCTGCCTTTGACTCCATACTGAAATTGTACTATGCCTGGCATGGCAGCATTCAGTGGTGGTGTGACTTCATTCAGGCCACAATAGCCTACTGTTAATCTCTACTCACCATTAGGTTTTCACGCTGGCCATATAGGGCTGTTAAAGGGTGAGCGAGTTTTGCTGATCACTCCTTGGCTCTCTAGCCGACAAATTAGGTTACGTGTGGGAATCAGAGAGTCTCACTTGATGCCAGTCTGTTGTTGATGCACCATTGCAGGAGCAATTGGCACCTGCTGTTCTTTAACCCTCAGCAGTCCTGCAACAAAACATGTGGCTTTTCTCACAGGAATTTCTGGATAATTCGTGGGTGATTAAGCATCCTTGCTGTCTGTAGTATCAGTATGCTGAGGCAATTTTGCTTTCGAGCACTGTGGAAAGATCTGGCACATTTTTAAGACCTAATCCAAAGCCCACTGGAGCCATGGAAAGCAAATGGAGGTGTCTACATCTGAGCTACTGATTTTGCTGCCTTCGCAGTTAATGAACATAAATAGAAACGGATGGCAGTTTATCTCATGCCAAAGTAGACATCTTAAAACAGTTATATGAATCACACCTGGAAGAGCCTCTTTCTTTTCATCAACTGTAAAAGAAGCTTAGGACAAATAGTTCAGATATACACACCCACACTATACACATCAAAAGTCAGATGAAATGAAATCCTCCCAGAGAATCTTTTTGCAGACTGTAACTGAATTCGATTCAAACCTGTCTTTGCATTGCTATTGTATATGATAGGACTTCGCAACACAACAAATGTTGTAATAATTCTCTCTATATGGAAAATATAAAAGGTCACCTATAACTACAGGCCTTGATGGGTTTTGCTTTAGATAACTTTTGAAATAAAATAAATAAATAAATCACTTAATACAATCATACTGGTGAAGATACTGGCTAAAACAACCCTACAAATCTGTTTCAGTGCAGAACAGATAACAAATGCGTAGTATGCAATACACATAAAAACTGCTGATTTGTAGCAAGTTACAACATAATAAATGGTCTTTTACAGACTACAAAATATTTGTGCTTATGATAGCAGTATGCTTTGAAGCAATATTTAGTATCTTGCAAGAAGTAGAAATGAAACTGTAAAAGACATAGATAAATCACAACAGTAACATTTCATCTGTTCAGGTAATCTACACGTGCTACTTTTCTAAACTGGAATGTTTTTAATTTCTTCAACATATTGACTATAAATGCTATGTGAGATTGATGATTTTATAGCCAATGGCCTACATCAAAGATAAAAAGCATGCTGATATGGCATTCTACTCAAGAAATATTCATTTTCATCTCCCTGTTGTTATCAAAAACTTGACTTGCTTTAAAAACTGTTAAAATTAACTACAGTACTTCCTTTGTGTACTCACATCTTCGTAATTTTCAGTCTACTTGCCAAACTAAGAAATTCCATTCACGTCAGGTTTAGCTTGTCTAGATGTTAAAAACAATCTCTTCTGGTTGTATTAAATAAAGCAAGCTTGTGCAAGACCTCTAGTTAAAATGAAGTAAAGAATGTGCAGTTTCAGAGTAATGCTAATAATGTCTGCTACTTGTATTTATTGACTGGAGGAAAAATCACTGTTCTTTTTCAGAACTGCAGAGGAATGAATTTTCTTAAATCTCAGAGCTATATTTTTCATGAGTAATGTATGTGGCTAAAGCCAATACTGTTGGATTTATTAGGAATGTGATGCTTAGTATTTCTAAGAACTTAAATCAACGATATTAATCCAATAATGTTAATTACAGAGCTATTTTGCAAACTCCCATGATTATTCAGGATCAAGGGTTAGTTATATCACGGTAATTTATTCTTCTGTCCCTTTTTAAAAAATTATTTTGAAAGGATCCCCATAACACAAAATGGCCTTCATAACTGTTAAGCACGTACGTTGATCCAGGGTAAAAATCCTATTTTTAAGAATGAGTTAGGGACTCAGGAGTACGGAACACATTACCAAGGCTTATTAGTTCCAACTCAGCACTATACTAATGCGACCATACTGTTTCTGCACAGGCCTGGCCTGCATCCAGCCAGCTCAGAGCACAGCAGTCAGGAGTGTCTGCAGCCATCCATGGAGGTGCACAGTTCAGCACTCAGCATCTAAAGGTCACATTCAGACCAGCCACCACAGCACCCAGGATGGATGCTGGCTCCAGCTACAGTGTGCACATTCAGAACAGAGATTAGCAGCTTACATCACCCCGTTAGCCAGTCTGTCAGGTCCTTTACACACTTTTCTCAGCCTTTATAAATGGCAAAGCTACTAACATTTTTGGAGAAAACACAGGTAGTATTGTGTGTTCCCCTGTTTGGTGACTGCAGGAATAAGGCTGATGATAGACAAAATACCTAGCACATAGCTCAGTGAAGGTTATTTTATTTTTTTTAAGAACACAATAAATTCACTGTTAAAAAGAGGATATGCAGTCCATGGTAGTCACTGGTGCTTAAACCTTAATGACTCCACTAGGATTTCCTGGGAAACACAGTCTGTGCCCTGGGTTTCCCTTCCATGGGCAACTTTTTGAATGGAGAAAGATCACATTCAGAAGACCTCCAGTGGGTCCCTCGCTTTGGTGTCATGCCTACCACCCTTTTTAAGTACCAGGGTCCCACTTGACTTGAGGCAGTCTGAATCGCTCACTGCTCTCTTAAATACATATGCCTCAGCAAGCATAACAATTGGCTCAATGTGGCCATAAATTTCTTCTGAAATGAGATTGACTAAAAATAAAACCAGCATCTACATGGATCAAAAACACGAAGAAAAGGTTATATCTCTAACTCCACTTAGTCAATCTGAAAATAATATTTCAGGTGTTTTTTGTTTTTTTAATTTAGAATTAAAATAAACTGGTAAAAAGGCTATAATCTTGAGAAAATAAAGCAAAACCAGTAAGAGCAGTTTATCCCACTATACCTACTATACCTATGAAACCTACTTTTAATATCGTTCTTTTAAGTTATTGAAATCTTACCACTTCATCATGAGATGAAATGGTTGCGAGAGAGAAAAATGAATTTGCCACAACTGAGGAACTGGATTAGAGTTTTAGGGAATTAGCCAACTCCATTGTTTTCTTCGTCTGTGCTGGGAATTATCTCTTCTGTACTATAAATCAGTAGAAGATATTTTGTTTTAACTGCATACTTAAAATATGAAATATTTCAGGCCAGTTCCTGCTACCCCAAATGTTAATAGAAAATTTCCTGAAACATTCAGGAACTAGTACCAAGAGTTATTAAATGCCTGTGTGTCACACATATTAATTGAGAGAACGCTAACTACTAAACAGAAAGAATGCTAATTCACGGTCACTGAACAGGAATTTGAAAGCTAACTCATACTGAGGGAGTATGGAGAGAATTTCTTTAAATAGTAAGCTACACAACAAGAACTAATATCCTGATCTTAGGAAATGAGATGACGTCTGGCATATGCTGGCAGTGTCAATCTTTAAGGGGAACCAAGTGGTAATATTGGTATTCTTGGAACTTAGAAGAAGTCTTATGGCCAGAGTCTTTAAAACTGTGCTGCAATCCAGCTAGCATGGATGAATTAAGCAAAAGCATCTGGTACCTGTCATCAGAGGACTGATTCCTTTCTCCAGGTAATTGACAACTCCAGCCAAGGGTTTTGAATGTTTATGGACTATTGATCTAGCTGACACAGCACAAGCTGTTTCATGTAAAAGTCTGTACTCAAATCAAATTAGAGAATAGGTGAGTGACTCATAAAACATCTATCAGCTCTAGCACAGAGAAAAAAGAAATTGCATTGAAAAGGGATGTTTCAATAAGAGGTCATACTTCTGATCATGCCAGAACTTATTCCATACTAGCCTTATTTATTTGGCGTTTCTACAGATTAGTAACTATTTTCTACTACTACAGTGAAACGATTCAATGGAAGAGTTTGTTCTGTTAGGGCAAGAGAAGCCAAACCACAGCCAGTGACCCAGACACCTTATATCAGTACTGTGCTAACGGAACATATTTCTACCTGAAACACAGGAACACTGGACCACGGAGGTTCAGCTTCCAAGGAGCAGAGTCCAAAATAACAGGTATAGAGATTAGGGAGGGAATCCATAGTGGAAGTAGATTTTTCCCAAATCTCAAATCTGAGATTCATTGAATCTCTCTTTTCTGAAGGAAACAAAATTTCTGCGTTGTGTATAGATGTTTCCCAACAATGAAACAGCAATTCTCCCATGCTAGGGGGAAAAAGTTAAATAAAAGAGCAATCATATTCAAGATACAGCCAGCAGAACTTGTCTATAAGGGTTCTTCAATATTTAAATGTTAATCTTTGTATTGTATGACAGACTTATCTACTTTTTGGTATTATAACTAAATTTGATATGTTGTGGATCTCGCACCAAGTAATCTGGCTGCAACAAAAAGAAAGAATTTCTAATAACATGGTATACAAATATGTCAGAGATTTACACTTTTCAACAAAAAGGCCTGCAGCCTGATAAAGAAGATGGAAATGAACGTGAGATGAAATTTAAAGGAGACATCAATATTTGATACCAAACAGAAATGTTAGGGAATTAATACACCAATAACATAGCACCTTAATATTTTAGTAGAATATTATCACAGTAAATTGTTTGTGGTCTAAAAGGCTATGACAGTTCAAAAAATGTCAGCACATATTAAAACAATGACTGTATTTCTCGTTTCAAATACATCTTACTTTCATATAGCAGCAGAAAGTCATCGTCCCTGCTGTGATCATAGATTACAGAAAATAGAGGATGTAGATTGTCATGCTTCATTGATTACATTTTTATTACATTTAATGTTATTTAAATGATTGCAGAGCATACATGAAAGATTGGTGCTGCATCCTTGCCCAGAACCCTTGATGAAAGGCTGTGACTAGAGCAATGAAATATATGCTAAAGGATATCCAGTTATTGGCATAAAGATCGCAACAATTTTTTTTCTATTATTATTGTAGTGCACATTCAACTTAATGTTTAAGCACAGATAAGAAAATAATTAAATTAAAATAAAGTTGCATAAATCTTTTTTTTTGTTTTCCAAAAAATAGAAAAACATATTTTTTCAAAGTGAATCTGTGAGTATTAAAGATCAAATGTGACAGATTCTTTCCTATAGACTGTTTGGATTTTTTAGAAATCTTCATCTCAAAAAATATAAAGAAACAGCTACACTTTTTAATGGGCACAGATAATCAAAAGAATAAAGGCCTTTACAGGCACCTGTCACTATCCAGAATGAAGCCTCCTGCAAGGCACAAAAAGGTTGAAGAATTTCATTGGCTTTTGCTTTGCAAAGTTTAGGTAGCCATGAAAGGAAACCTGAAAAGATCAGAGAGGCTCTGAGAAAAGACCGCAAGGAAACCGGTTCTGAGCAGACAGGTGACGTTCACCAAGCAAAAGCAGATCTGTTTTAGTGAAATAGGATTTGGGGCTGAACAAATATAAAAATAGATGTCATTGAACCTCCAATACTGTCAGGAATTTCGCCTAAGAGAATCAACCTCTACCACCCGGAATCATTAATTATCCAAACAGAGCAACAACACGTTGCTTCAGCATATGAAATCTTTTCACATCTTCTTTTAAGCACAGACTGATACATGGCAAGTCCCCAGTAAGTTTACAACATCCTGTTCATGTGTGATAACAACAAAGACATTGTTTTAGGTATGAATACAGCAAATTATTTTTTTTATTTTAAAACCTATGGTTTTAGCTGAAATTTTTAAGTAGAAATTTGCATTTTTCATGTTTGCATGAAAAAGGAATGACATCTAGTGGCAGATTAAATTAGTTAATACTCTGTAGTGGTAGTGAAGGACACTGTAAGGAAATCCATCATCAGGTTGCAGTGGTATGGAATTAAATGGAATAGATCCTGATAACATTTAATAGTGTGATTCACTTTTCACCTATTAGAGCAATTACTGACCAAGTCTCTTTCTTTAGAAAAGTTAAGAATATACAGGCAGGACTGGACTAGAGAGAAAATAAAATACAAAAGGGGTACATTGTCAAAGCAAAATATTTAAACTATACTAGCAAATATGACTGCAAGCAAAAAAACCCAACCATAAAATATAACTTTGTACCTGCAAAAAAAAAGGTAAAATAGCTTGAGCAACGCCCTACTTCTTTGCAATTTTTTTTTTAGGTTATCTCAGGTACGGTTTTTAACGCTAGGAATGCTGAATAGATCACCTGAGGAAATTGCTGCTTCTGTACATCACTTAGTGCTTTTTTAATTTATTCTTTAAATGATGCAATAAAAAAGAATGATCAAGGCAAAGAATAACATCATCCAAAGATATTGGTCACTTCTGAAAATTTAGATCACAATGTTGAAGAGATCAGGTTTTCTCCAAACCTGATGTTTCGGGAGCTCATGCATTATTTTAATGAAACTGTATTTGTGTTCTGTTCTCAAATATGCAGTGACTCACTGAGGCAGGTCTCGTGTTACAATAGGAAATATAGGCTACTGGGTCACTGCCTTTTCAGACAGGAAAAGGAAAGACAAAAGAAACTTTGATATAGCACCAAACCACAGGTAAATTTATCAATTTGTATTCTGTTAATTTCTTCTTTGCCTTCCAAAAGCTGCAGTATTAATAGGCAAAAATCACAGTCTTCAGTTAATGCTGAATGAAACATGCTGTGAATAGAGATCAGATCCCCTCAAACCTCATTTATTGCCAAAACTTGACTTGTGTTGCAGCTTTGATAAATTACAGCAATTTCCAGATGCATGACTGGGATTCAGAGAGATATGGCATGTATTATCATGACTGATATACAGCTGAAGACTGTCAGCAAGATGTAAATTCATAAATGCATTACTTTTTGTTCTTGAGTTGATTTCCATGTATAATATTGGCAGGTATATTTTGGTTGTCGTTTTAATCTGTACTTTTAGAAATATGATTTTTTATGAATGGTTCTTCTGTTGTTGGAAAAAAAAAATAATCAAGGCACAATGACAAGCATTCCAATAAGAGTAGCTGACAAGCATTCTGTTTGCATTGCATTTTATCTAAACATTATTAAACTTTTACATTGAAGTTATGTCAATGTGATTTCATCTGTAAGGGTCCAGCTTCATAAAACAGATTGGATGAAAACTAACCATTGATTGGTCAAAAACTGTTCCAGTCCTAATCAATAGGCAACCTGTAGACTAGGACAGTACATTCTCTGTGTCTCCCATACAAGTGTCCCACTCAATAAATGCATCAGTTCAAAATTTCCAGGTCATGGGCCCACAAAAGCTCAGGGTCTTTTTGCAAAAGCTTAATAACTCACTATAAAACTGGCTACTGGCTGCACATGCAAATCCCTATTTCTGCACTTGGCCACCATATGAACGCCTAAATGGAGAGAGCTGTTAATATTCAGCAATCATAAATAATATAAACATAGCAATACCCTTGCAACAGAAGTCTTCCATAACAAGTTTGGAACTGTTGTTTTTGAGTGCTATTTCACAAATAATTGAAGAATTTGTCTTAAAAATTAAACCACAGTATATCCTCAGATGTAAGGGTTCTTGATGTCACCCTTCATCAGGCAAACAGGACTCCAGCATCACTCTATAGAAGCAGCTGTAACTTCATCTCCAGCCACTGCCTCAGTTGCTGTCACAGTTCTCAGGAAGTGTCACAAATACAAGTTTTTCTAAACACAAGAACCGGAAAATGGAATTAAATTCTGAAGGTCCTTATACACTGATATGTTATTTTCACTCTAAGCCTCTTTCCTGTCAAGCTTCATTAATTCCTTCATGTCCTTGCTTTTTTATATTTGTCTCCCTATCACCTCCCTGCTATCCTTCCTTCCTTCCTCCAAGCTGTTACAGTTCTAGTCGCTTTGCCTGACCTCTGTCTCTCCTCTCATCATGTCAGTTTGAATCTAACAATTTTTCTCAGATAGTACATCATATTTCTAGATGCTTCTGAAGTCAATTTGTTATTGGAGATCTGGTAACACGGAATGATGAGAGCATAATACCTATTTAGGTAAGTCATTACCAAGCGTCTATGTGTTCGATTATTGACCTGATGAGCCTTTGTTACAGGAGTGGTGTTATAGCTGGTTGTTACAGGTATAAGTATCAGCAGGAGCCTCTCTGCATACCATTCCTTAGTATTAACTATAAGCATCAGACATTATCACTGCTAGAAGCAGACAGTGTCTGAAAAACATACCATTAATTTCAGAGTACAGTCAGTTAGGAGAGATTTAACCAAAAAGTAAAATTAATGAACAGAAAATTGGGGTTTTTTTCTGTCTCAAACCAGGACAGCCTCATACAGAAAACTGCCTAATTCTCATCTGAAATGAGAAAAAGAAATGCAGATTTCAGAAGGTCAAGTCTGTTATATTAACAGAATAATATCTTCCCAATCTCAAATCAGAAATACAGTATCTAGAGGTTTGATCCTCTCCAGCTGAATTTAATGCCAAATCTTCTCCAAAATGTAATGAGACGAATAGGTTTCAAATTTCAATTTTTGAAGAGCATAGATGACAGAATTAATCAGCATCTCTTTTAATTTCTTGCAGCAATTAGCTATTTTGCCAGAACAGATGAATCCAAGTGAGATATTTGGCTACAAACCTTTGGTTTTGGCTTAGTACTTATAAAGCTTTCATTGCACAGCAATATTAGACCACCCTTTAGTATACTGGCACATATGTTTTGATTAAAGGTAATCCCACACATTTATTTTATCAACAATTTCTTACAATATAATGAGGCATTACACAAACTACATCAGAAATGTGCTAACAGCCCACACCCCAACTTTGTAAAAGTAACTGCCTCTGTATTTTCTCCCCATTTCCAAATGCACAAACAGCAACACTTACTTAATTTCAATCAGATGACAGAAGCAAACTGGCAGCCAGACATGATGGAAATATAAGAATTTATACAATGAATAGCACGGACTTCCAGATGCTGGAAAGAGGGCACATCCATAGCAGTAACTAGCATGGGTTTTTCAACTGACTTCAAACAATGACTTCCATGCCAAATAAGCAGGGACCTGCTCAACAGCTCTTTCCATACCCCTCTTTGTTTTGTTTTGTGGTGTTTTTTTTTTTTTTCTTCCAGCTGGAGACAACACTCGGAAAACAGCTCTTTTCTTGTTATTCACAACTATTGTGCCAACTGGTGAGAAACAATCTATTTCCACTATTACATTTTTTTTGTGTTGCAAAGACGTTAGCTTTGAA
The DNA here is from genome assembly GCF_000708025.1 of Charadrius vociferus. Lineage (NCBI taxonomy): Eukaryota > Metazoa > Chordata > Aves > Charadriiformes > Charadriidae > Charadrius > Charadrius vociferus. The sequence goes on along the minus strand of NW_009647572.1, from coordinate 4,225,882 downwards.
GATCTAAATAGATACATACCCTTTCCCCCTAGAGGTAAGACTTGTACCGGATACAATTATGCTGAATCTCAATGATGTATCTAAAAGAAGATGTAAGCATCTCGTTTTTGCAGTAGTTAGCATATTAAAAAGGCACAGATAAAGTTCTTCCCTGTAATGTTTCTGGGGTTACTGCGCTATTTCACACTCAGAATAAATGAGGCGCAGTAAGAAAAGAATAGTTTTCATTTGGAGATAATGTGACATAGGAACAATCTTCAGGAACTAAAAAAGCACTGGGGTCTATGGGATGGAGCAACAAACCAGATGCTGGAAGACATGGATTTTATTCTTGGCTCTGCTGCTCTTTACTCAGCTGCTTAACTTCAGCCAAGTTACTTCACAACTTGTGACACCTCCCATCTGTCTTGGCTGTTTTGCAGATATTCTAAAGGGCTGAGATTCTGGGCTGCTGAAAAGAAAAATCACCTTTGCCATACGTGCACCCAGAAGAGTGCTGTAACTCTTGGATGAGGGAAGTTTAGTCACGCTTCTAGACTTCCCATTTCCTCTTGGCTAGCTATAAAGCAGCTTACTGCTCCATGTAACGACTTCAGAGATAGGGCTTCAAAGGCATTTAACTTCCTCCATTAGGGAACCTATGCACCATAACCTCTGTGCTTTATATCCGCTTGCTGAGACCAGGTGTTTCACCACTGTGTTGCAAAACATAAGCTGCAGGTTCCTTAGAGAAGTGTCCAAAATCTCTCCCTTAGTTACATCACAAGCAGCATACTCGTCGTGCCTCTCCGCTGGTAACTGAGATTGGCTTACAGTCTTGAAACTGTATTAGTTCAACAAAATGTTTGACTTCTTGAATCTGAGTTTTAGTATCAGGTCACATTTTGGGTCTGTCAAAAGATCTGTAACTCAACCCCCAGAAGGTTGCTACAGGCACACCCCAACACGTAGGCCTGTTGCACATCCATCAGAAATCTGCAGTAAACTGTTTGTCCTTCTGCTGAAAAAGTCGCCTGGATATTCAGCTGGAGATCACTGTCCTAAAGCACAGTAATTCCATAATAATACAATGGCTCCATCTGAGCTTTATAGTTTATTAGCTACATGCATATTCTATGTAGAGACTTTTAAAAAACACATTATTTACCTAATAGGCTATAATGACTCCTTCAGCACTTTATAGTAGGCTATATAATTTCTTCTGACTTCATGGATCATTGACATGATAGATTCTCCTTTCATTCTCCTGCAGGCACATAACTTCCATTATCATTAATGAGACTTACAAACACATACTGAGAAGAGAAAATATCCCTTATTGGTATTTGTTACCCAAAGCACCACATTTGAATTAACCTCTCCTCTATGAAGCAGCCAAGGACAGATACTAACAATGAGACTGTTCCATGATCTCTACTATCCGTTGTGTATTTAGTTTGTTATTTATTATCACCATCATACTTGAAAAAATGAATAGTGAAAGAATCATTAGAACACAGGGCAATTAATTTCTAATTCCATGTCTAGAACTAAATTGCCATGTGACTTTCAGCAAGTTGAAACCTCTTTATTATTTGTATAACAAGGATAATGCTACTTACCATGTCTCCCTCAAAGGGGCCTTCTGATGCTTAATTAATATATGTTTGCAAGCCTCTACTAGATCGTTAAACAGAAGGCAATATCTACGTGGTAAAAGAGCGCTGACTACCCCTCATAGGCAATTTCATAATATAAATACATGAGAAATTATGATTAAATAAAGCATTGTTTCCTGCATTAACCCTTCTAATAACATAAAAAGTGAGTTTTTGAAGAGGTTTGTCATTTATATCAGAAATAAATGTATGATAGTATACAATGGTTTACCTTTGACATATAAGAGGTCAAATGTTTTTGTTAATGAAGTAATAAAACTTTCAATGCATTAATTCATTAGATTAAAATGAAGAACAGATAATGGAGCTCTTTTAGCACTTCAAGTCCTCAAAACATAAATTTGAAGCTTGACTTTGTTGATATTAAAAAAAGGTGCTTGCAATGTTAAACACTCATAAACTTCCTATTAATGATAAAGTGATGTAAATGTGATATTACCAAACACAACTAGGGGTCCTAAATAGATTATGGAGCACATAACTGCACATAGCTCACAGGCAAATGTCAGTTTGTTATGGGATAACTTGGATGAACGCGGAAGGTAAATGGAGCTTTTGTCTTGGAGCTGTTCTCTCAAATCCATAACTTAACTATTGTTATTTATTTCATTTCTACAAGACCAAAGAATCCATTAGTACCATAACAAACTGCTAGATATGTTGTTTTATTAGAATGATGATTTTGTACTGTCAATAGAACACATTAATCTTATTTGTTGTTTATTTCTGATGTGCAAAGGTACCTTCAGAAGGTAAAAAAGAGGTTGATCTGCTTATGGAAATTTCATATTGGTGTTTTGTCTAGTTTGGGAGAAGTTACTACCCTTCTCATTTGAAATATAAATAAATCACATAAATTCTCTTTTGTTACATTCCAAAGTAGGAAGTGTCTTTAATTTGTTTTTCAGTAAGGTGTAGGCAAGAGAAGGGAGCAGAACACTTAAAGAGTCAAAAATAATGAGTCATGATTCTAATATTGCCCCATTTCTCTTTGACACATATTAAGCTGAAATAGAGTATCTCCTCACTCTTTTATAATAAATGCACTTCTTGAAGTGGACTAATAACACTGCAATAGTCAGTTGTGCATTAAACAGATCATCCGGGTACAGTAGCATTCTAGAACCACAGCTGTGTATCAGGATTCCCCACATTACACCAATGGCAAGAAAAGTTGAAAAATGTAAGCGTAGGTGGTTTTTTTCTAATCATGTCAGGAAAAAAAGATGCAATAAGATAGTGATTTCCACATAAGAAAAATCAGTCCAGGCTGCTTTTGCTGACTAGTAAGTACACATGGTCAGCTTGGGAAGTCAGAAATAGAAAACATAAAGAATGATATCACTCACCTGACTTCATGCTAGCCACGGATTCAAAATTAACTTCTGAAATATTTTTCAAAATTTCCATGTAATCCAGCAGGTGCAAACGTATTTGCAACCAAGTTTAAAATAAACAAATTCATTAAAGTAAATAGATTCACTGACAATTGCTGAGGTCAAATGTATCACTCATTTAATAACATGACAATGTACACAAGGGAGGTTTACTGACAAAGAATACATTTAAGTCAATGGGAAGAGGTGGCACTTCAACCCTAATATAAGCTTTGTTAACAAAAGAAAAAGAAAGCCAGAGAAAACCACATGAAATTAGCTTCAGAGAACGGGATGCTGAAATGCAGAAGTGCATTCTTGGGCAGAATTCTTCACGGGTCCTACCAACCTGTTATGCACCCTCACTAAAAGTGTTCCAGAGGGTGGCTCCAAAGGAATAAGATGAATAGGATGAAAAACTAAGAAACAAACTACCATGTCTTGAATGATGAAATATGGTTGCACGCACTTCATGTAACTGGTAGTATGAAGATAGTTTATGGGATGAAATAATTTGTTTATGTGTAGCAGAGTGCCTCTTGCCTCTTTTCCAGAGCTCCTGGTAGGGCAAGTAGAGCTAACATAATGCCTTGTCCCTCCTCAAATGGCATCATCCTAACCAGCCTTTAGGATACAGCATGTGTACGATACTCTTCGTTTGCTCTCCTTTTCTACCTCCAGTTTATGCACAGCTAGGAAAAATCCACAGTCTTATCTGAAGTGAAGAGATAAAAACTGTATTTTGTGAGATCTGACATTCACTTAAGATCCAAGAAGTTAAAATGCCAGTTTCCCCATCAGGGAAGCAGCACAATCGATTTCAAGGCATTCAGCATGCATTCCTCTTTCTGCTGAGTCTTTGCTAAGATACCTATTAAAATTATGTTGGTCTAAAAGTGATACTACAAGGCACATGTAAGATTCAAATGAATTGATATTTAATTGGATGAGACAGCCTGACGCCCATGCTATTTTACTGAAAGAAAGAAAGATAAAATATCATTATCCCTGCAGATCCATCTCCCAAGAAAGGAACATGACTAATATTAAAGCTTTTCAGCTCTGCATTAAAGTGTCAGTGTCACACAAAACAATTCAGAAGCATTGTGCATCTATGACCAGGCTGAAAAGTGTGCTCATTTATAATGAAGTACTCATCAAATGAGCATCCATCTTATACCCATGTTCTGAACAAAAAAGAAACACAGTGGATGAAACTTTTGGGATGAGTAGAAACATAGATGGATTTCACTGATTAATGGGAGTAGCTGCATTGCTTCACTTGTTCCCCAAGCACAGCTAATCTGCATAATGCCTAGTTTGCAATGACTATATGTTTGTGGCATTTATTATGTTAGTTTTGTACATGCATGTACCAAAAGTGGATTAAACAGCATTTAAATTTTACTTTACTTTACTGTAATTACACTTAAGCATACAGACAAAGTCTTGCACTTTCACTCTCCATCAGTTTTTCAAGCTTTTTTTTTTTTCTTAATAATAAGCAAGATTAGTTCTAGATAGCTCTGACATTTTATGTAGGTAGAAAATGAAATGTCTTTATTACCTCCTCAGGGATATTGCCTTCTTCACATATGCTCTTCTACCTCCCATTAACTTTAATGGGATTTCCTCGTGCCAATCCACATGAGAACAAATATATATCTAATATACGTAATCCTACATTCAAGGGCCACAAGCTTTAAGAAGTATTATTCTGAAGGGCTTTCACTACATAAGGATACACAGCTCTAAATATATGTGTTTTAAAACCTTCTTTTCGCATGTGTTGAAAAATCCTGAGGAGATACGATCAAACTAAAAATGGAAAAAAAATGTAATTATTTTAACAAACACTAATTCACAAAAAAAATGGCAGAAATGAAAGGGGAAAAGGTGTTAATCATCTACCCTTCTTCTGCACTATAGTATTACTACATCTTTATCCATAAGGAGTTACAGCAAAATCAAGGAGATACATCAAAACACTAACATGGAAACTAGTAGAAATTGGCCGAAGTTCCTCATAATTATTTTTAATGTTAATGGTAATAATGATTCATTCTTATCCAGAATCTTACATCCAAGGACTCTAAGCATTAATAAATTAATTCTCTCAATCTATCAGTGTTGATATCAGCATCCTCATTTTAAAGAGGAAAGAGGGGTATGATCTCCCCTTGAACTACCGAAAAAGGTCACCTGAGTATTGAAAAGCTCCCAAAGGCATTCACTCATATGCTTTTCCACTGATTAATCTACTTGAGGCAAGTCTGCAGCTACAGGACTGCTTCTACCTTCAGCAAAATGGTAAGACTTGTAGAGATTTGCCTGGCAGAATAAAATTGAAAGCAGCTTTTCTTTATATGGGATAATGTGCTTACAAAGGGCACTATCCCACTATGTAAGGGAGCTATTGTGGCATTGATTAGGCATAAGAGAACAAAATAAGTTCTTATCTCAGACTGTAGGGATTTCTTCTCTGTAATACATGATTGCAAACCACTAAGGGAACGACAACTTTTTTTCTTTTTATGTAGGTTAGCTAAATGCTATGATATTTTGGTAATAACTTTATTACAGAAAAACTGAACAGTAATGTGTTAAATGTAGTCTTATCAGATTTGCCTAAAGGAAATAGCTAAATGCTATCTAATTTACTATTTCATGACAGGAAGGACAACTCTACCATAGCCAAAACAAAGCCTCACAAAATAAATCTAGAATATTTTTTTTAGACCAATATAATTTATAGACACTTTCTTTTCTTCTTTATGTCAAGAAACATAAATTTCACAACTGCAAAAGTCTGTAGCAAGCTAAATAAGATAGCTCTCTAAATCGAATTTGGTTTTAGTCATTGACAAAAATCCAGATTTAAACTTATTTTTATTTCTAAAGAAGATAGAACCTCTTAAAGCAGAGGTTTTGTCAGCTCTGGGTAAATACTAGTGATAGATAGAACCTCTTAAAGCAGAGGTTTTGTCAGCTCTGGGTAAATACTAGTGATATTTCCCAAATCGTTTATATCATTTATACTCACATCTCATGGATATGCTTGTAAATCTATTCCTAGTTGCTATAAAGACGAACATAGACTTGAGAATGTAGCCTATATGCACACACTGGTTCTGAAAACATTTCTAGTCCTTGTACTTTACCACAAAGCACTTCTCAGTTTTTCAATAGTCAAAAAACTCTAAGCTTCTGAAGTTTTCAAGCAAAAAAAGTACATTCATATAACTGCTGGTTCAACAGTGAATTGATATTAATGAAAACACTGCTGGCATGTTTAATGTTAGGTTTGTTCTTAAAGCCAGATTATGTTAGTGGTATTGTACCATTTTTATGAAATTCAAGCATTTTTTCTTAATGGTTTTCCAAACTGAGGTCAGAATCAGTATTCCTTAAATACTGATTCTAATAAATACTAATAATTGAAAAATTTAAATATAGCTTCCATTGCTATTTTGCAACAGTCATTTGCAATCAGTCATTTCCATGAACATACCTGCTGGTAAATGTATCTTGAAGCATTATTTAGAGTGCCCATAAAGGATTTCGAATACTATCACTATAAATCTCTGCTTACTGCAACTGCCTTCATGCAGAAACAAAATAAAAACTATAGTCACAAATGCATTGATTTCTATGAAGGTAAAAGCATCAAGGAGCAGAGAAAAGCATGTCATCATGGCTTGATGAGCCCACACAGCAGTTTTTTTGAAACTCAACATGATTGTCAACTCTACACCTGTGCAACGACAAGAATTCAACAGTATAATATTAATGAGGCCAATCATACCGGCATGGGAAGAGAGCTTATAGATCAGTTGAAGCAATTTCGCACAGTGATAAGTTCTTAGTCATCTAAATTCAGCCTATAGCTCTGCTGCTGAAAACGTCAACATTTAGATAAACACCAAAATTATGATGTTTCTAAAGTAGTATGCCCACTATTACTGTTTGGGGACAGTTTTAAAAATTACTTTTTTACATGCAAATACACACATGCAAGTATGTATTTGTATCTGTATTAGAAGTAATAATTGTAAACATTGGTAGTAGTGGCAACTTACCTACTAAAAGCTAGTTCTAATGGGAAATTTCCACCCAAATTACTCTTTGAATAAAAGTGCATTTTTGACTGAATTCAAATGTTCTCATTGGTTTCCTCTTCCTGTCTAAATCCAATACTCAGAGTGAGAAATCCTGGTGATATAATTTGGTTTGCATCAATTCAGTATTCTCATGTTGCATTAAAATGTGGCATTTTAAGTTTCCTCTGTCTTAATCGCCTCTTTTCTGATCTGCTCTAGTGCTCCAGGGCAATAGCATTTTGACTTTGCCATTATTTCATTCCCGATAAAAGTAAAGATCTCCATCTAGATTTATACACCTAACAATGTACTGGCATTTTCCTCAATCTATGGTGAAATTACCACATCACTACCTATTATGGACAACAGAGGTTGCCTTGAGAGCACATTCCACAGAGAAGAGTAGGATCATGAGATATTCAAAGAAAAACTCAAGGTAGACCCCTCACCAGCTTTGTTGACTTTCGTTGTACATGCTCTAGAACCTCAATGTCTTTCCTGTAGTGAGGGGCCCAAAATTGAACACAGTACTTGAGGTGGGGCCTCACGAGCGCCGAGTACAGGGGACGATCACGTCCATAGTGCTGCTGGCCACACTGTTCCTGATACAGGCCAGGATGCTGTTGGCCTTCTTGGCCACCTGAGAACACTGCTGGCTCATATTCAGCCAGCTATCGACCAATTTATTGATGCTCTCATTCTTTCTGGATTACCCAGAAATCTATAACTGAAATGTCTAAAAAACGTAAAAATATTAGTTTTTACTATTCTATGCAATAAATTAATTTTAGAATGTAAGACAGAGAGTCGTGATTTAAGCCCAGCTGGCAACCAAACATGGTGCAGCCGCTCACTCATTCCCCACACAGCAGGATGGGGAAAAGAATCAGAGGAGTAAAAGTAAGAAAACTCATGGGTTGAGATAAAGACAGTTTAATAAGTAAAGCAAAAGCCGCGCACGCAAGCAAAGCAAAACAAGGAATTCATTCACAATTTCCCATCGGCAGGCAGGGGTTCAGCCATCTCCAGGAAAGCAGGGCTCCATCACATGTGACAGTTACTTGGAAAGACAAAACACCATAACTCTGAACGTCTCCCCCTTCCTTCTTCTTCCCCCGGGTTTATATACTGAGCATAGCATCATATGGTATGGAATATCCCTTTGGTCAGTTGGGGTCAACTGTCCCGACTGTGTCTTGTCCCAAATTTTTGTGTGCTCCCAGCCTACTCACTGGCAGGGCTGTGCGAGGAGCAGAAAAGGCCTTGACTGCTTAGCAACAACCCAAAACATTAGTGCGCTATCAACAGCATTCACATCTCAAACCCAAAACAAAGCACTATACCAGATGCTATCAAGAAAATCAACACTATCCCAGCTGAAAACACGACAAAGAGAAACACATTTAACTTAAGGCAGTAACACCATGATTTTGACCACAACATTAATGTCTTGATTGCAAGTTTTCACCTGACAAAAAAATAGAAACACGAAGGTTACATCTCTTTCCTTGAATCTGGATCAGGGTTCAGTTCATTCATTCTGAAACCAAGGAGCAACTTCTTTAAAGGCTGCCCAACAGAGTAGGAGAGGAAAAAACATCACTTGAACAACCAGCTAGATCCCAGTACACAAGTCAGACAGAGTTGGCACCTTGAGGTGAGGCAACAGAAACTTATTCCTCTAGCACCAACCCATTCTTACATTTTAATTAGCAACAGCAAGGGCAGAGCAGAGGTTTTTCTCCCATAGTAACACACGGTTATGGGTCTCCTCCACCTTCATTTAGTGCCTGTACAAACCCATATGTCTAAAGAAAATGTCAAACATAGTTGCTTAAAATCAAAACAACATGCCAAGCAGGGTTGCTACCTGCAAGATTCTATGAACACCTCATATCCATGAATACAGCAGAAATATGTTTTACTTATCCACTGCCAGGATAGTCACAGAACCAAGAGCCACAGGAGCCATAGCAGACCTGCCTGTCTCCTTCCCAGTTCATATTGGGATGCAAAAGGAGGGAGGGCTTTGGTTTCCAAAAGGACTCAAGAAAAGTCTCCAAAAAATCCTCAGATGGGGTAATACCAAACAAAACACATTCTTTGCATCTTACCCAACTGCATAACCAAGACAAAGCTAGGTAAACCATTGAAGTATTCTGTAACCAATTTATCAATGTCTTATAGTACGTAAAATACTCTAATGTGCAACTGGTGAATTATGGTTAAAGAAGACAACTACTTAATGTGGAAACATACTAAAATAGTGTAATTAATAGTGTACTTTATTGCTTCTAGTTCTCAAAGATGGAATTCTTGGAAATGCATTTCTTGCCTCCTCTACATAAATGGCAATAATATATCCTGACTCAACAAAGCATTAAAAGTTCTCCCTGTTATGAGAAATGGATTACTTCAGTTATGCATAAAAGATCTCATGGTAATCATTAATGATCTTTTTGCAGAGAGAAAGCTATTATTTTCCCCTGTTGCCTTTTGAAAATAAGTTTATTCCGTACGAGGATGGATTTGAATGTACCGGTAGGCTGGGAATACAAATGAACCTGTAGGTCTGTTTTAGACAGATTTCAACTTAGAAAGTGACAACGTCCGAAAAAACTTTAAAAATGCTTTCCCAATACTTAATACTTATTAAAGTATTACGGAGGGAGTTTTATGAGAGCACATAAGTAACTTCTATTAAAAAGGAAAGAAGAACCTGAGGCTAACCAGTTTTCCTTAAAGAAATTTTGCAGTGGGTTTGAAATCAAGAAATGTTTGTTTGGGTTTTGTACAGGCAGGTCCATTTATCCCTTTCTTCCTCCTTCAGTTGATATAAGATTTCTCCATAGTTCATTGTTTTCTTTGGGAAGATGCCTATAACACCTCACTACCTTTCCAGAGTTTCATGTCCCTTCATTAATTGCCCCAATACACTTAACAAAACACAGGAAAACTGCAAGTTCAGAGGGAATTCACCTCAATAAATTTGGCATTATTTACAATCAACTTCCAGTCTAAAATAACCTGGAATTCTATTCTGGAAAATAGGGACCCTACAATTTTATATTTCAACCATATTTAAATTAAAATAATAACCAGATAATTTAAATAGCCTAATCAAATAAAGAAAAAGAAACATTATGTAGTTTCAGTGTTCTGTACAGATGGTATCATCTGGATGCAGAAAAAGGAAAAATTTAATAGGTATTTCATATAAAGAAGCAGAATTATATATTCCCTTGCAGCCTTAAAATAATGAAGTATCTTTATCTCATTAGTTACAGTTATTGAATGAATAGATCCTAATTTGCTATCACTAACAAAAAACCTACTGAAAAGCAGTTAATCTGAAGGATAAGTTAAACTAAGAATCAAGGGCATTAGAAAAGGTCAAAAAGCTGTCTGAATCTCTGTTGATATTTTTAAACCATTTTGAATGCTGAGAATGTTCTTATAAACATAAAAATGGCAATTTTGTAGCGATACTTCAGAAAAGTAAACAGAGCAGGCAATAAATTAACCCAAAATTTGCCCACCTCATGGCCAGTCATGAGTTTTAACAAAGGATGCAAGCAACGGTGTGTTCAGGGAAGCTGATGCAATTAATGTCTATCTGCATGGTCTTGTGGAAAACAGACCTTCTCAAACTTGTTTTGTACAAAAATGTCTCAGATTTGTTAGTAGAAAGTATCCATAACACAATATACATCTGGAAGTTTCAGAACAATGAGAGGAGGATTTCTTTAGAAAGTACTAGATTTGCATGTAGCTGACCATGATTCAGGAACAACCACCAAGTTCAGCTCTCTTTGCCACCTTCTTCTTCATAAAACAATAGCCAGGATATCTTCCAGATTCAGTGTCACTGACTCCTTTCTCAACCTGCCCTTCTTCAGCTCCTTGGTTTCACCATCACCTGTTGCCATATGGGAAAAAGAGAAAGAGGGGATCTTCTCTATTCCACCACCCTGAGCCTTCTAGCCAAATGCATCCAATGAGGAAGGACTGAGGAAGTTTTGGGAGGTGTCCTTGGACAGGTGATCTCCAAAGCTATTTGGAGGCAAGAACCATTCAGCATTACTTGTCCAAGGTAGCTGTGGTTTGGTCCCTGCAGTAAATGCATTGAGCAGCATAAAAAAGCCAAATATCTGTCAAGTGGTTTGCACAGCTTCTGGATAACAACAAGGTCCTGAGGTCTCAAGAGTGCTGTGCTTTCAGAAAGGTCTTTGGTTTGCCTCAGTCGTTTGCCCAAATTATTTGCCAAATTTGCTCTGCAAATGAGAAGAGCAAGGACAATTGGTTTGTAAAGGTAAAATAAATTGAATGACAAATATTCTTTTGCTTTCTGACTGACTGTCCCAGTAAATGGCCTTACCTACGTCTATTCATCTTGTCGTCTTCCAGATGTGCTAGCCTGTGCTACACAGCTGGGTTCATTTTGGCCAAGCATATGGGATTCTTCCAGGGAGAGAGTGGGAGAGACTGCTCTCATAGCCTACCAAGAACATGACAGAGAGATGCTTCTAGGTCTGATCTAGCCACATAGCCTTGAACACAGGGGGCTGGTTGTCTCTGAAGACATTGATGTATGCTGAGCCTGGTTAACGTGAGGTGTCTCATACAGTTCTGCAGGGTCAGTGGAGAATACCAAAAGCCACACGGTCAGTATCTGGCCACTGAGCTGCTTGAGTAGATGTTGGCCTAGGATCAGAGAGGGCAGGCCAGTTCAGGGATATGGCGAGTGCTGGAAGGTCACAGTGCCCTGGGGGAACCCACCGGCCCTGCAACTACTTCTCCCTCCCAAGAGACGCAGCTGTCAGCGCTCATGGTCAGCTTTGACCACTGACTTGGCTTTTCCTCAAGGATTCTGGTGAAACAAAGGTAGCAGCAGGAGCTACTAACCAGTTCACAAAGTATTTTAAGGAATGGAAACTAATTTCTGTGTGTTACAAATCTAATACAACTATGCAAACTGTATGTCACAGAAACATCTCATGCTGTCAGTTTTTGTTACTGGAATTACAGTTATTGGCAATTGAGCAGATTAATAAGGACATTTTCTCTTTTCATTCTAATTTTTATTAAGAAAAATAAGATGTCAGATGCTCTTCGAAATATTAATGCTTCACTAGATAATAGTCAAAATGAAGTTTATAAAGACTTTTCCCATGATCCTTTTAATTGTATGGCTTATGATTGGCTGCATATTCCCACTGTTAAATTTAGAACTATACATCAAGAAACAAAAGAAGTCAATTATAATGAAAAACTTATAAAGAAAATTCCTAAAACCATTACTGCTTTACATCAATCAAATCCAATTAAAAATGATCTTGAAAGCTGCTTTTTACAGAAAATTGCATTTTAGCTAATAATTTTTCTTCTATTTTATTCCAAGAAGTATCTAGAAAGAGCTTTTCCATGACCCAGGGAAAAGAAACTTATAGGGAAGACCATTGCACAAAGGTTAGTTAGAAAAGGTGAAGGTGAAGTCTTTTCTCTGGGCAACTAAATACCAATCAAAAGACATATGTGAAACATACAAGCACTACTTAAGGCAGAAGTTAAAACATTTTTAAGATGGAAAAAAAATGTTTACCAGGGTTCACATCCACTATCAACCTGATTAAAATTTTCTAAAGGAAAATCTTGAAGTTGTGTAAGATTACTAATTAAAATAGCCCAAGACACCTCCTAGAATTTCAGTGTTACTGTGTATTGAACTTTTGCCCGCCTTATAAATCATGACTTTAGGTAATTGTGTCCACTGCTTCTCTGTACCAAAATGTCCTAATTTTTAATATAACATACTCTTCCAGCAAGAAGAATACACTGGGTGTAAGGGGAAATAGTTCAGAGACTAGCAGCTAAAAACTGAAGTCTGTTACTATTGCACAGGAAAAAATCTCTTAGTAGGCAAGGCTTGTGGGGAGAAGCTATGTCTCATTAATCCCACCAATAGAAAGAGGAACATAATATCAGTAAAAGATACTGCCTTTCATCTCAGACTTTGACTTGTTTATATACTTTGACAGTCACAGCTACCGTTAAGTATATTTTTACTTTAGAAAAGCACTTAGCAGGCATGTCTGCGGCTGAAGGCTCTAAAAGGACATTGCCACACAGGATAGTGCTCACCCCCAGCTAGTATATTTGGATCCCCAGCACAGTAGCAAGGGCTACCGTATAGGACAATACTAAATAAAATAAAATAAAATAAAATAAAATAAAATAAAATAAAATAAAATCTTTTCTTAAAGATACAATTGGAAGATTAAAAACCATTGCACTGTATATCACTTCACCCCTCCAGCTTAACTGTTTCCTGTTTGTTTTAATTTTTCTCAAATCATGCATACAATACTACTGTTAGCACAAATTTCTTGGTAAGATAACAAGTATTTATCCTCTCCAAAAAGTTGATCTAATTGGGTGGCTTGCCCAGTTAACCAATCAGAAATAAATACTGAAAGGTGTTTAAGTAGGAATTCCTTATTTTGAACTATAGTGGTAAATAAGGAGGGGGTTGCAACTTGTCATATTTACCTAGGAATCTTAATATAGCCTCAGTAAAAGGATTTATTGGTGTGAATTTATCTCTTATTCAGAAGCCATTTGAGAAATCCATTTCCTCACACTATTTTTTCCTCATTTTCATCCACAGTTCTGAATAAGCTTTCACACTGTTTTGTAACATCCTTCACCTGATTTGCACCACTGTGTTGCAAGTTGCAAGACCACCTATATTGGAAAGCCTATTTAATACTGATATGCAAATCCTTGTACTCTCTTTTCAGAGAAGCACCGTGCTGAGTCTTTGTAGTGCTGTCTGTGATGAAAATGCATGTGAACATGGAGACAGAAAATTAAATTTGGGGAGTGTATGCATTTTAATAGTAGCCCTTCTACCCACTTAAAAGTCTCCATACTGCCTCCTTTAGGAGCTTTTGGTTTTTTACACTACACTAATATATAATTCGCTTTAAAAACATGATATTCTGTGGGTTTAACGTCCTTTTTCTCATTTATTTCACTTTTAACCCATTTAAACTGATAGCATATTTTATAGACCAACTGTACTTTTTCAGAAATTAGGATTTCCAACAACTGCGATTTAGCTATTTATTTCCCAGGGCAGCACAAACCCCACATGATTGGAATGCTGTTCTTTTTAAGAGGGGAAGTGTACAAAAATTAGCTTATCACAAAGTTGTCAAATGTTTTGTGCCTGCTCTGACCTTTATTCCTTCCATTTGAGGGCTCCTGGGTGGCCGGGAATGCCCTGGCCACAGCTGGCAGTGGCAGCAACAAGGAACATCCCTATCTGGATCACTTTCCTAACCTACAGAAACACTGGAAAGCACCTTTCCAGTGTGCGAAAAAACAAAGCGCCTTTTAAAGAGTAGGAATGCAACAGGTCAGCTTCTACCGGAGGTTTCTGATCAATTCTCACTCTGTTTTAGGCACTGGCTACATAAAAAGGTTGTTAGACCACAAGCATATCTTAGGAGTGTCACGGAACTTAGGATCTTCTTTGTTAGCCTAGAATAAATCTTGATTAATTTGGATGTTCTCATCTAAATAGTCTCACTAGTCTACCAGCACTTTGGAAAGGACCTCTGCATCAATGCTTATCACTGTAATGGGTCCCTATAATCAACAGTTGGTTCAGTCCTTTTAGGCGCGATAACCTTTGTCTCCTTCCAAGAAAAGGAATTCTCTCACATGATCTTATTGTATAAATCTATTATGTGTAGTAGGTAATGCTCCATAAAATAGTCTGAAACTCTCATATTTCTTCTGAACTAGCTATTTTCTTTTCATGACTAGTGAGGTTGCTAAAATACCTGCTTTCTCTCAAGCTTTTCAGCTAGAGGCATATCTGCCTTGGTGCCTTTTGGAGCACTTTGTTATATTTATCTTAAGAGTTTGTTCTGTTTTACTGACTTGTCATAAATCCAGTTAGTCTCAAACCTTCTAAACTGTTGTGTAATTTATTTTTCTTTTAATCTATCAATTTATGTTTGAATACCAGGCCTGAAAAGATACTATCAGATACTGTTCATCCATGGATCCTAGGTTGTCTTCTTTTTTGTGGGTAGTTAGTTTTTTCACAGCTGGGAAACTTTTCTAAAACAATAATCTTTATCACTACTTTGCCTGAATAGCATTTATCCTTTGATACTTTATATTTTCTTTAATATATTTTTTTTAAAAATCACACATAATTCTTTTATTCTTAAGGAAACATAGACCACCATTTCAGTTTGTCTCTGCAAGGACCTGAGATTTATCTTTTAAATGTGAAAATCATGAGCCTTCTCATGCACGCTTGACTCTGCCTATATCTCACTAAAGTAATACACCACAAAACTAAGGTCTAGCAGTACCCAGAAGAAAAGGATTTTGCTTAATAAGGAGCTTTATTTCCTCAGAGAGATACCCAGTGAAATATTTTGAAATCTTTCTAAAGTTCAAAAGGGAATAATTGC
The DNA here is from genome assembly GCF_000708025.1 of Charadrius vociferus. Classification (NCBI taxonomy): domain Eukaryota; kingdom Metazoa; phylum Chordata; class Aves; order Charadriiformes; family Charadriidae; genus Charadrius; species Charadrius vociferus. The sequence continues at coordinate 4,210,253 of NW_009647572.1, read as the reverse complement.
CAGCTTCACTGGCATTAGACTTTAGAAAATGCAATATCCACAACCAGTGGAGTTCAGAAACAATTTGTTTACTTTTAACAATCTTTTTAATAAATTTCTGCATAGGTTTTGATTATTTAAATGTAGAAGATGACTTCATGTATATCTGAAAAATACAAGAAATGCTACTTTGCTTTCTACTTAAAGAATTTATCACTTTACCTTTTGTATTGAAGTGTTTTACTACGTCATATGCTGTGTAAAAAATAAAATGAAATCCTGGACAATGCTTGAATATGTCTCAAAAAAACATTTTCCAGCTAAGATAGGATTTTCAAAGCCAAAACAAGAAATAATTTCTCACTTGATTATATTTTTATCTTGGGCACCGTGTTTGGGATCTGAAGAGAGGGGTACTCCATTATAAAGATTTTTGATTTATCCGGTTTCTGCAGTGAGTAGAACGGTGTTGAACATACGACTTTTTCTAAAAGAAAATCCCAATGTTATGTCTAGAGGTTTCATTTCCCTAAAACTTCTAAAACTGCTGTGTTTTAAGGAGGCAAATGGACCATTTCATTTAGCATTTGCTGATTTGTAAATAGGATCATTTTATTAATGAACTGTAGTGTTATTTCCATCTTGTCCCAGTCTTCAGAGGCATAATGCTTCCTTTAACTCCCAAACCACACAAACAAGCCGAAGGATGCATTCAGATTCACCTTCACAAATCTGTCTTGATTTCTATTTTAACTTCTACCTACTCTAACTTTTAGAAATCACCTTGCCAATATTCCTAACACAAGTTCCGGCTGTTTGATCGTCATAAATGCACCTTAAGTATATAAAATTATGGCAAGCGCACTGCCTACTGTGCAATTTATAGCGGCATTATAAAACATTAGAAAATTAGAAACATTTTGTTGTTTCCAGTGACAATCTTGTTTACCTTATTAATAGATTTATCAAAGATGATCCCCATCAGACATTGTGGTTGATTTGTGCTACCCCATAGATATTAGAACTGGACTGTCCTAAACAGGGAAAACTAATAATGGCATAGCTGGAGCTATTTTAAAACCCACAAAAGAATTTATGCAAAATTAAAAGGAAAAAAGTTAAGCAGAAAGCAGTAAGAGCATGAAGAATTTCCACATCTGACAGAGTCCTTAATTGAAAATGATTAATTAGTTTTAAAGTGTATTACATTCAGGCTTCTTTACTACTTTCCTTCATTAAGGATGACACTTAACATTCACTTTTGAAAGACATCTTTACAGTGAAAGTGGCTAGTTTAACGCCAAAGTGGAAATGTTTATCAAAGATTGCAGCAGTCAAAAATACCCAAGCAAACACAAACAGTTAAAAACATGAAAATTACCAATTCAGAGAAAGCAGATTTTATATCTTCCCAATTCATACAATATTTGAAAGAAAGGAAACCACATTGTGCAATGCAAAACCATTGTAAACCCGCAGCCAAAGGTCTTCTCACAAAGCAATCATAAATCTCTACCCAAAGTTCAGACTACTGTAAATGTACATCCTCCTATCTCTTCACTTCTGTTCTGTCCTACATATTGCCAAAGTACAGCCAGCCCAGGGCCCTAAAGGCAGACAGATCCCCACTGTGAACCAGAAACTTCATTGCTTTCTCCTACGTTTACATGGGGACTTCAGCTTTATCAATCCTGAATTTCAAGATGATGATTCACCAGGTCATGAGCACCATTTTCCCCATAAGCCATTACCATTTCCTAGTGTGTGTGTCAAGACACAAAGCTCAAAGGCTGACTGCAAAACCCATCCCAAAACTGTCCTTGGTTTATAAATAAGACCTAGATAATCTACTACAACAGGACAAACAGTTACATATAGACCATAATCTGTGCCTTTTTTCAGACTGCTCATGTCCATCCAGAAGTGTCTGTCTCTCCCATCAGCTTTCCTTCTCCTGACACTTTTTTTAACAATCCCACTTGCTTGAGTGACTGAGATAGGTGATCTGCACTGCCGCAGAGGGTATTAAGATAATTTTGGCAGATGTCATCTTTGTATTGGTTTTCACGTGTATCTGAAAGAAATAGTAATAACATAAAATTCCTCTCTTTTTTTTTTCCAGAAAAATATTCATCCTTCAGAGTAATTCTGAAAAAGTTTCTGACTAATTTTCAAAATCTAAATTTTAAAGTAACATGAAATAGAACTTAAAAGGGAATAGTCTTGCCAGTCTTAACAACGGAACAACAATAAGAACTTCATTAAAAAGCTGTGGTAAAGCGTATGTCATTGTAGTCCAAAATTACTGAGTGTGATGCCCTGATTTCTTCAGAACTAAAGAACACATCTGTTTTCATATCTCATTTGAGAACATATTTCCCTCGATTGCATTTTATTAAATTTGTTATTGTATTTATGCGCCGTGGGAGCACAATGCAACGATACTACACAAAACAGAGCTGTTGTTGCTCTGCTGTGAAGCAGATGTCAGGTTCAGTTTCTTTCTTGATAAATTCTTTATTTTCGCTTTTTTGAGGGAACTGAAACACATACATTGCTGCTGTAAAATTCTGCTCATGTAGAAATAAGGCAGCTTCGTTTTTACAAAAGAAAACTAATGAAAAACTAATAAAAACTAATGAAAATTATCAAGAGGAAAAGGTTAGAGTGAGTCTACTTAAACAGCAATCTGAGGCAAATGATGGAGTGCGTTTTTTTGTTAGAGTTTAATTCCATTCTCCAGTTTTTGATCTCACTGACTCCACTCTTTCTCTTTATCAAAAGGCCGATTTAGCCTAGCATAGCTGTTCAGCATGCTCTATCTATTTAAGCATGCTGTTGTCTGACAGTCATTGGAACCTAAACATTAGCTTAATCTACTCTGTTGAATAGAGACACACATGTTTGGGTGTTCTCTGGAACTGAAGCTGGGGCCAGGGGGGAGGGGGGAGGAGACAGATTGAGGGAAGAGGGAGAGACAAAAAGAGAGAGAGAGAGAACGTAGGTCCATGAATACTGACATAGGTGTGAAAAAAAAAAAATCCTAAGTTTTTCTTTGTAGTATTTACCAGTGGAAAGAAACAGTGTAATTTTTCCCAGCAGAGCAAGGAAAAAAATTATCATTTCTGTAACACAGTGCCACATCAAAATTCTCATCAGATACATTTTTTTTCTTCTCACTCCTTTCCTTCTGTGGATGTGCTAAGAACCTATTGACAGCTTTCAAACAGAGCTGTAGCAGCTGCCTCTTGGCCAGATAAAACCATTGCACCTGGGGGAGCAGGTGGTTTCTCTTTCAGTGGGAATTTCAGGATTCAAAAATAATGTCCTCTCTGGAAGTCAGCAAAGCCAAAGCCTTTTGAAATGGGAGAGAGAGAACCAGCCTGCTCCTCACAGAAGAACTGCTTGCCAAACTAGTTGTCTGGAACAGAGAGGACCAAGCTGTAAGCCCCACATCCATGTAGCTCACACCAAGGAAGTTAACATCAGTGCTAGATGAGTAGCTGCTCTGTCCTCATTGGCCAAATTAGTATTGCCAACAAATGGACAGTAATACTGAGATCATACCAGTTGAATTGTCATGGTCAGGTTTGTCACTCAGGATGCATGAGTTTGAGAAATGAGTCTGAATTTGAGGAAAAAAAAAAGCCTGAGTTTGTCTCCCTGCATCCTGGTTTCTTGTATCACAGCCTGGTACTGTGCTGCTGGCCACACTGGTTATGCAAGCCCCCGGTGAGACCAGAAATCCTGTTCATCCATTCCAAAATCTGCATATGATGACAATGAAAAGTCTCTGTCTGGCTTTTGTTGTCTGATTTTCATCTGGAAACTCCCAATTAGCAATATCTACTGCATACTGCTTGCCTGACATCTCCAGGTTGAAAATTCAACCAGTGCCTATAAATTCCATAAATGTGGATGTGGCACAGGCTAAACAACATACCTCTCACTTCTTTATGCAGTCATGTGCAAACACGTATCTTACTTTCCACACAAATGTTCAAAGTTTTTTGAAAGAGACACTTTCTACAGAAGCTTCTGTTTTCCTGTGAGCTATTTAGAAACGCTGTATCAGTTGACTTTCAGTTAGGCAAACTATTACTGTCAGAGTCTTGAATGTCTCTAATTTCATTCTGCTTTGTCTTCCTTCCAGAAGTCATTAATTAAGGACATTATTCTGAAGCACTAGTGTCTGAATACGCCAATGAAAATTCATTTAAATGACTAAGCTTCTGAGAACAAATTTGTTTCTTTTTAAACAAAGAAGCACTAGGCCTCCATGAATGCAGAAAAGCAAAAGGTTTAGAACAATCTGTTCAAATCTTGTGAGCTACTTCCAAGCTTTGCTTGCTGCCAGTTAGTCTGTGGCTTTCTCAATCTGCTGACAGCTAAGCGTAAATCAAACTCTTTTGCTTTTTATCCTATAAACCACAACTTTATCAATTACTTTTGCCACTGTAACATGCTGACTTGCTATAATACTATTGTCCCTCATCTTTCTATAGAATACTTATATTTTCAGAAAACAAACCAAAAAAAAATTTAGTGGTGGAGTTGTTTCCACGTAAGTAGAAAATATAGCTAAAACAAACCATTAGACAAGCTTTGTAACAACCGCTGCAATCCATAGCAGGGACATAAGGAAAACAGATGAGCTCCACAAAGCACATCTCTTGTCGCTGTCTGCAGAGTCTAAAGAGAATGGATTGTTTCATTTCCTGAATTCATGGATCCCTAATGAAGTATAATTGTATCTCCATGATGGTTTCATGCTAATTGAAGGAAACTACAGAGGAAACCAGCTTCTGAAAGTAATTTTTTTAAATGGGCAGTTAGCATTAGTCTTCTTTCAAGGTAGTTACAGCTGTTCTTCTCACCACCACTTCTGTCATCAGACTCATCTTTTCAGAGAACACAGAGACGTAGGAATAGTGAGCACATAATATAAGTTTTATAACATATAAATATTAATCTTCTAATATCTTCTTGCAAACAAGTCATGTTTTTAATTGGATTACTAATTTTCATTAGCTCTCCTACACTGGCATAAAGTCAGCCTCGCACTCTCATGCCACTCAATTCTAGGTCTTATTTTCTATATGCTCTCTGTTTCATTTTCTTCCTGCGCCCAAATACAGTAGGGAACGTCCTGTGTTGATCCAGATCAGGAGACCACCGAACATCGAGGACTTAGTAACCCACATACCAGGTAACCTGAGTAGGCACAGGTCTGTGCCACCCTGCACTGTGCGTCCAGCGTGGACTTCAGGTTGCTTTGTGCTGCACAAATCCTCGGCTGTAGGATGAGCTCAGCCAGCTTGCTGTAACAAAGGAGTCTGAAGGCATCTCCCACTTTCTGCCAGAGATGACACCGCATGTGTGGCCTTACCTTTCTCTAAAATCACAGCAAGAAGTTCTCACTGAAATGTCCTTTATGAACAGAGCTGTTTTCGGGTCAGAAAATTACATAAAAGCTCAAGTAACCAAAAAGGAGAGCCTTCTCCCCAGGGATGGGATCCGCACAGCATGCTGTAGGAAAATCTATCCAGGGTCTGTCCAATGCTGCACAGACATGGGGTTTGCAGTAGCTGAAGGGATGTAAGATACTCACTATCTATATTCCTCTTATTATTCTGTCTAAACTTTTATTTTATTAAGCTATTTTGAGTGCCAGACAGAACCCTGCACTGCCTCTCTTCCTCTCTTTCCGCACCCCAGCCCCCAAGGTGCAGAGCGGGTCCATTTACTGTTATTTACTATTTCTACTTCTGACTTCTTTTTTCATTCCAAAATTGTTAGTTACAGATGCAGAGAAAAAAAAAAAAAAGCCAGGCCTTTTCTAACTACTTTTCTCCCATATGCTCAGCTAAGCTAATTATTCTGGCTCTGAGGCTACACAACAGAGATTTTGGAATTGAAACGAAGCAGCTGCAAGGCAGAGGTGGTACAAGCTAGGTTGTATTCTTCATGAAAGTGGAGGGTTAAGATAGCACACACTCATTTCACTTATTGTGGCTCAGACATTGAGTAGTATCTTATTATACTGTGACAATTTAATCCATTTTCATTGCATCACTGTAACCTCAGATCCCTTTTATACTGCTGAGGCAACATAAATTAGCCTTAATGTGGCTGTACATGTAATCCACGGGGCTTTTGAACTCCCCTTACTTGGCCACACAGTACAAGCAGACCCTAATGTAATCCAAAGTCTATCCTGAAACCTCTTCTAACTTCATGCTTTGTTTTCCTCGGCTGAGGAAGAGTTCTTACAGTATTGTGAATAACCTCAGCCCTTACTTCACTTTCCTTCTAGGCTGGAGAAGAGAAGGCTCAGGGGGAATCTCATCATTGTGTACAAATTTTTGAAGGAAGAGTGTAAAGAGGACAGAGCCGGGATCTTTTCAGTAGTGCCCAGTGACAGGACCAGAGGCAACGGGCACAAACTGAAACACAGGAGGTTCCCTCTAAACATTAGGAAACACTTTTTCACTGTGAGGATGACCAAGCACAGGCACAGGTTACCCAGGGAGACTGTGGATTCTCCTTCCTTGAAGATATTCAAAACCCATCTGGTCATGGTCCTAGACAACCTGCTTTTGGTGGCTCTGCTTGAGCAGAGATGTTGAACAAGGTGACTCCAGAGGTCCCTTCCAACTTCAACCATTCTGTGATTCCTCATCCTCGGCAGAAAGCCAGGCTAGTCCCCGGCCCTGTTTTACCTCCTTTTTTTGAAGCTGAACTGAAGAACCTCAATAAGCCACACTCAGCAGCTTGTGAGAAAGAGAAACTTTAAAAGTCTGAAATTTGATGACTGCTGGGTTATCACAGTAAATCGCAAACACATTAAGAAAAACTCTATATATTTACTAGTTACTGTACCCAAGTTTGCAATAATTTCATCCCTCTTGTCATGAAAAACAGCTACCCACCCCCATCACAGTAAGCATTTTCTCATTTACCACTTCCTAGGAGATAGATAAACCCGCTGGCCATTTTAGGGTGACAAAATATTTGTAGTTTCTAGGAGTTGATTCCTCATGTCACATATTCCAACATGTGCTTATCAAAATCTCTTAGGTACAAACCTCCCATACGCCATTCTTGCTGACAGTCTTCAGAGGTGTCACAGGTTAAATGACCATAAGAAAAGCTATGCTTACACCCCCCCAACTATTTGTTTAGATCCTGCCCTGGAGGGATCACCTTTGAGTACATAAAAGTACCAATAAAAAAAGCATCATCAGTTTGGCAACTTACAGAAAATACATGCATTTCAGAAACAGTCAGTGTTTCAGAAACTCTTTCAAAATCTTTTTTTCTTATATAACTATCCCAGATGACCAGTTATACAGAAAATCTTGAGTTTACATGGGAAAAAAAAAACCCTTTCAGACATCGTTTTTCTATTTCAACTTTTACATTGACTTTTTCAAAAGAATGATACTTTAGTTCTGTGGAAAAACTATGCACACTAACCATTCTGTTCTTTACAATACTTCTTGGGAAAGCGTATCTTGCCTACGCCTCCCCATTTGACTCTGTAGCAAAGTTAAACTTCAGTCCTTTCCAAGCACTTTGGAGTTTTCTTTATTTTTGTAGACAATTACGGAGGTGGCTCTGACTGAATCAAATTATGCTCTAAAGCTTTTGAAGAGAAGTTCAGTCTCTCCAGGAATTCAGTACTCTCTTCTGCAGGCTGAAAAAGTTGACGGAAAGGTTTAATCAGGTTTGATCAAAGGATCTCTCTTCCAGGATCCAGGTTTCTCTAAGTACAGTAGAACTGGAATAAAGAACATTAACACAGTCAGTAATGTATATGTTTAAAAGGAAAATAATTCTGGGAATTTTTTTCCATCTTAGAAAATGTGTGAATAATCTACATTTCTAAATCTGCAGACGTAATTCAGTGCCACTACACATTATCAAATCACTTAATGTTTCTATAAATTATTAAAATTTCAATAAAATGTCACATTTAGAATTTACAATACAAAGCGATAAAATGGAAAATAAAAAAGTAGATACCATAACGAATTATGACAGTAAAAGAGAACAGTCATTGAGGGGAAAATAAACACCATAACTCTTTCTTTGGGGGGGGATTTTGTGTGTTGCAATTTTTGTTGGCTCGGTAATTTTTAGTATCCCTGGAGACGCTGTTTCACTTCATCAGCTCCTGATTACACAGTTAAGATCCTACCACGGAGGTGCCAGAGCCCCACTGAACTCCACAGAGCTCTTCTTGGGCACCACAGCATAGCTCTATATTATGAGCTTGGAGGGTTAATACCTTTTTGGCCACCTCGCCATACAAATCAATTCCATTAATCTGAAGGAAAAAGCTTCTTAGGACTGTGGTGGTCGGAATTATTACTAGCATTTTATTAATGAGCTGAAATTTTGTTTTGAAGGCTCCAGAAATGTCTGAAACAAATGTTGCTGAAACTTTCCAATTACATATTTAATACATTCATTAATCTGATCAAAAACATTGACATCTTAATGTTCAGTTTCTTTCTTCAAAAAATTGATATATTTTCAATCCAAGCTTCCACTGCAGTCCTACTCTCCCCCCTGAAAGATCACCACAGATAAGTCCAAATTGCATTTGTTCACTCTCAAGCCTGTAATGCTATCAATTCACCTCCATACCAACGCCAATTATTTGCACTGAGATATCCATTTTCAAAAAGCCCATAAATTTAGGTCCTCAGATTCCCTGTTGCAGCAAGATGTCTCTGATTATGTGTGGGAGATGCTTCCACATTTAGCTATCTGATTTTAGAAATGTCTCAGCCTGAAGAGAGAATCAAAAGCTTTATTTTGAGTAGCTGGAGACCACAGGTTTGCAATGAATGCTAAAAATTAGTTTCAAGATAAAGCTCAAAACTTAGCTACCAAAACTGGTATCTATTCTGTTAGCACATATGATATGCTAATATTGCACGTATTACAGGCAGGTGTATCTTCTTAGTGAGATGAATTGTTGTCTGTCTGCCTTTACAAACCATCATGAATGTAAATCAAGCCTTACGACCAGCTTTGAACTTGGACTATAGTATACATTGTTATATTGGTCTCCATTTTACACATATCATTGCGTGCCCTAATAAACTGCTTTTGGCATTTAACATTCCCGTCCAAAATAATAAGTAACTTCAGCTTCTCTAAATTATTATCAAATGCATCATATTCTGTAAATTGGTAAGCCTTATTTACAATCTTGACCTTTCCTTTTCCACTGAAGCAATCGATTTCCAGTTTTTTCATGTTCTTACTCACCTGACTAATTCACGCTTAATTATTTAAGTAATACCATGAATGCCAACAAATTACACCTGGTGGGGAAAAAGTTCAAACACTTTTCCCATCACATTTAATGCTGTAGTTCAATTAAATTTGTGTGAGCAGGGCTGGAGTGAGGCATGCACAAAACATAGTTGATCAATAGGGCTCCAATAACACCAGCTCTGCGGGTGAACCGTTGTAAGGCTGGGACCTAACTGAGTATTTTCCACGTGCCTGTTCATTATTTGTTTGCTTAAGTAATGTTTCAGGGATTTTTTAACCACCATTTCCTCAATTCACTTGTTGTGGGGTTTTGGTTTGGTTTTTTGGTTTGTTTTTTTTTTTTTAATATTCAAGATGCTTTGCAGGTGATACAGAATAAATTTATCTACTAGGCTTCACATTTTCCCTGACCAGCCAAGGAACTTGAGGCGTTTGAGGAAGCCACAGGACGGTTCTCCTGCCATCTCTTTATCACAATGGTAAAATATATGAAATTTTAAAAAAATATTCCATGTTTCCTATTGCTTCCTGTTTAAAACATTGTCCATACAAAGATGCATGCAAACGAGATGTAATCTTGTAAACAAAAAAGTTCTTATTTTCATTCTGCCAAGCTGTAGATCTAACTTTGTGAAAGACTCTGCCTCACTCCGGTTAACATTTAACCCTGCCAACGGCAGAATTTCCAGAAAGCTATCCATGGCTATGAACTTACTCAAAGATGCTGTGAACCCAGAGTAAATACATCACTGAGGTAGTGGTGAACTAGTTACTCCTGAGAACATGGCAGAGCCTACACAATCATATCCTTACCCAATATCTTATTGAATTAGTAAACTTAGCTGTTAATCACCTGTTGCATTTTGTAAGAACACTGTTCATTATCTGATTATATATATCCAAAAGAGGTGTTGTCCAATTATACTACATTTATATATTCTTGTATAAGGACATTTTTACACACCATACAAGTATAAAGTAATTCCTATTTGCCTATAAATTGCTAGCATTTCAGATATACACATAAAATATATATAGATGCAACTTCATGAAAGCTTTCTGCAGCGACATATTCTTCACTACTGAATGCCACTTATTTCCATATTTGGTTCAATTTGCATTGCAGCTGAATTTTCAGTAAGTCCTTCGATTAATATTAAATTCACTTGCTAGATTTTTTTTTAAAGATTATTTTTTGGTGTTTCACCTCAAAGTACTCAGTTTTGTTTGTATTTAAGTTAACACGAAGAGCTTAATAATTTCAACATCTTGTCCTCTGAATCATAAAAAAATAAGATTTTTTCTAGTGCAAATATTAGACTAGGAAGCACTAAAGGGCTTGGCCTGTATTGAGCTACTCTTCAACTCATACATACAACTTGCTCCTGGAATATCAGGTTAATACTGGAAATTCTATGTGACATTAAGTTATGTGAGACTTTTTGTCACGAGGAAGAAAGTGACAGTCCCTGGAGCTGCTAAAAGCAGAGTGCAATGACTGCCAAAAAAGTAATGTATGTTGTAGGCTGACTAGAACATAAAGTCTATCTAAAGCCCAGTGGAGATGAGATGTTTAGCTCTGGGAAAGCAGAGGCAAGTCTATACAAAGATACCCATATCCAAATCTAATGGAATTACTAAGTGTATCTCTTTATCTTCTATTCTTGTTTACAAAAATATTGTGCATTGTGCATTGTGCACATCTTTATGATTGCATAAATATATACCATAAATGTGTTTTATCTGTGCTTAAATATATAAAAATATCTGTACACATATGTATCTAGTAAAGGTGTTGTACATTATCAGAGCCTAGATCTCAATTCGATTAATAGGATCTCCCTATTGTTACTAGTAGTTTAGCTAAGTAAAGGGAACTGGGGGAAGGGAGGAACCTCTCAGTATATAGTTCCAGAACATAAATGTTTGTATTTCTTTCAATCCAGGAAACCCTGATATATTTGAGGTAAACCAGAGAAAATACCTTAATAACAGGTAAGAAAAGAAAGCTTTGGCATCGGCTCTCTGAGGCAGAAGCCAGTCATATTATATACACGTTTCTATTTTATGAATTCCTGCTTTTACTGAAGAAGGAAATTTTCAAAAGATGCTCAGTTCTATTAAACTTCACGGGCAATTCTACTCACAAACAAAAATATTTTAATACAATCATTCTGACTTTATATTATGAAAGTAAGATAATACATAAAATTTTCACTGATGGTAGTTTGTAATATTATTCTTCTCTTTCTATAGCTTATCAATTCTCCTGATTATTCTTAAAAACAAAAAGTAATAAAAATTCATAGATTTAAAAAGACCTGTCATGACATAGAAAACAATCGATGAAGCAGGGGAATGAGCTGTTTACAAATGCAGTAGAAAATCCAGAAAAACAAAGATTCTGTTTGATAAAAACCAATCCTTGCATTTAATTTTTAAGCAAAACAAGTGAATCAATGTGGCTGAACTGTCAGGCTTTAATTGCTCCAAAAGTCTAATGACAAAGGGGGAGAAGTGCCAGAAATTCACATGATTTATTATCTTCCTACGCTTCAGTTTCAAGCAAATGTACAATCCCAGAGGGATTCTCAACCACTTCCTGACAGCCCCTCAGCATTGAATTAATACACAAGGTAAAAGAAAATTTAATGTAGAGTATCAGAACTGATTAATGGAAGTCATGTCAGCTGTCAGTCCTCTGCAAACTAATTAGGCAAAGCACTCAGGAAAACTCTGTGCTGCATATGAAGGTTGCCAGAAACTTTAAAGGGGATCATAACAATAACACTAGATGATTATTTAAAAAAATGGAAAATTTTCCTTTGATTTTTAATATGTATTTATTTGGCCAGCTGATCTCTGCAAAGAAACTAGGGTATTAGTCCTACAAATTCATTCTAATGATTTCTGTTTGAGTTTTCTAATCTCTAGAGTAACTTTTTACTTCGAGGCCTTTGTTTGTTTCATTAACAGAGTTCTAAAACACTACTGAAGTCATAAAGCCCAAACAATTCTAGGTAAAAATAATCTCATCCACAGTGCAAGAATTGATGTCAGGATGAACTAATTCATTCTACCTTGTCCCTGGACTACTGAAGGCTGAAATATTTTGTCTTGAAAGAACACCCCTTTTAAGCATGCCCAAAAATCAAACTCTGCAGACATTGACATGCTCTTGGCCTTGAGCCACGTTGAGGGTGTCGTATGAGAGGACAGTATGCCAAGGGAAAACCATGTAAATGCTTCATATAGGACAACCTAGAACATCTTATCAAACAGTCTGAATGTCCCTACACCCAGGAACATCTACAGCTGATGCTGCTTTTTTTTTTATATTGCCTGTTCTGTAAAGCATCAAGGAATCCTTTTCATCATTGAAGCCTTTAGTCACAATACAAGGCATTCATGAACATTATTCTGTCAAAAATATTGGGACTCAGTTCAGCCCCTCCATCTATTGAACAGTTCAAGTTAGTGGACTAGTACCAAGTACTTCTACAGAATGCCATTCTTTGGGGACACATCCCTTCTGCCTGTAGACATTTCAGTCCATAGAGAGAACGGGGACTGCAGATTAGGTACCCACTGTGTTTTGTGTCCACATGTCTGAGAAAGAGCCAGGGAGGCACCCTTTGAGGGACTTTGATTGTGGCCTCTACGAGTGAGAGGAAGAAAGTCTTAGATAGTGACAGTTGGGGCAAATTGCCAGAATGAAGTCTGTGGCGTCTGATATGCTGCATTCTCAGGAAATAACAGATTCAAATTCACCTACCCACACAGAATTAAGGATTAATATCCAAGCCAGCCAGTGCCATATCCATGGGTGCTGGCATGTTCCATTCAGATACAGAAGTGCCAAGCTGGTACGGGCAGGTGTTTCCCAAAAAATTTTACTTTGCCTTGTAGAGGAAGAGGGAGGTGCTGCATGAACAGTGGCAAAATGCAGTAATTCATATTTCACAGTGCCACAGCTTTAGAGCTTCTTCCTCTCCTCTGCTTATCCTCCCACAGTAGTTCCCTGGAAAGAGAGGAGCTGATATATAATTGTCCCTGATTTAGGACCGGACAGGCAGGAATGATGCAGGTAAGCTGGACACAGCTTAATGTTTAGAAGTAGCCAAGGGGCGTCAGAAGTCTTGGCATGGCCAAGGCATCCCAACGGGCCATGGTACGTGCATGTAACCAGAGCACTCTGAGGGCACCCACAGTCCTCTCAGATCAAATGACTTAACAGGTGCCAAAGACCTCTTCAAGAGCTTAGGTCTATGATAAATTTAAACTTAATTAATCCCTGTAAACTTTGTTTCTAATTCCTCACATCTTTGTGGCAACTAATATCTAATTCTAGCCAAAACACCCTCTAAATAAAAACTGTCTTGCATGGTCACAAACGTGTCATCTTGAAATAATTAACCCAAACAGCAAAGCAGCTATTAGTCACAGTTCCATCTGCTGACAGATCATTCTTCATTAATATTAAATATAAAAGCATCTTGTAGTTACAGGCAGGCCCTGCCCTCTCACTGTGAATGTCATATTTTGCCAGTGCCACCTGACCTCTTTATGGTTCTCCTTGGCTGTCCTTTGGGAAAAAAAAGGCAGATCAAAACAGCATGGTGACCATAGGCCATGGCCCGCTCCTATTTTATGATAGATTGACACCGCGTTTCCTGGAGAAGAATGAGACTCTCTCTTGGAAGACAGTCCCCACACATGCTGTCTGCAAAGACAACTTGGCAGACATGAAGAGCCCCTGTCTGCCCCAGGCATCCTGGTGAAACACCATCCTGTCAAACCACGAGGGCCAAACTTCAGTCCTGCAGCTCTCAGCGTGCAAACTCAGCACAACGGCTCCCTTAAACCTCGTGAAAAGTTCGTATTCCTTTTGCAGAGGGAGACTGTTACCATTACAGCCCTTAGGTCATGCCCATCGCTGGAAGAGGCTGCAGGGCAATGGACGTACAACTGCCACATGCCAACGCCTTGATTTGGATTTCCATGAGCAAACCTGAAATACCACCCTAAATATCGGGCCAGACTTGCTCTTGCACATCCAGGCATGTTATATTCTTCAGCCAGCACTCAGATGCGCTCAGGCTCATTATGTCAGTGAAACTAAGCAAACACTTCACAGCAGAATGAACTCACCCAGGCAATCTATAAAGGATTAGGCAGTTGCCAGTGGATGAACATTTCTCACAGAATAATCAATCTATCTCTAATCCTCAGCCTTGTAGCTTAGGGAAAACCCACAAAATACCTTCCAAAAACGAGCATGGGAGCTAAAATTCATAACTCTGTTGGATACAAAAAACACAGACTCGGCAGAGGTAGAAGTTGTACCACACATAATATGATCCCTCTCTCCAGTAACGCAATCAACAGCCTGATAACTGTCTTTCTTTCTTTCAAAGATATAAATATCTTATCACCTTTCTCCTTTTACCCTTTCTTTCCAACATGGTCTACTTGCTACATAAACTAACTGAACTCCAAACAGGTATTATCTAATTGTGTTTGGTTTTGAAGTCTTCTGCTTTTCTTTCAGACCTGAAGTGTCCCTGAATGTTTGTCTCATTTTTCCAAATGAGAAAAGAAATTGGTCCTTAGCATACCAACTAGAAAGCAATGCAATGAGGACCTGTAGACTTATATCATTTTAAAGCTGTTTCAGGATTAAAACAGGATTCACAGATTGCTTCTTTGACAAAAGGGAAAGAAGGGACATTTGCTATCAAAAATATTTTCTGAAACTGTAATGTCCAGATGCAAATGAGCTCTGCAGGGATTTAATTCCTTGCCAGGCTGGATACTTTTAATTATTTCACCTTATACTGACTTGAGAGTAGGCTGTTATCTTGAAGCAATCTGTCAAGGAATTCAGTACCAATTTTTTCTTCTCTGTTGCACGAGTGGAAAATTTTCTATCCTGACTATTTTAAAGGAAAATTGGATTTTTTACTCAATAAATTCTTTCCAAAAAAAAAAAAAGGGCGAGGGTGCAGCTGCTTGCCTTGCAAAATGTCAGCTTCTACCAAAAGCTCTTGCAGCTTTCCAGACAAACACTTTCCAAGATAAAGTGACAAATACTTAGCTTGTGGAGAGATCTTTCTTTCTTTTTTTTTTTTTTTTTTTTGCAAAGGCTTGAAATTTCTTTGGGTTAAATACTCCAAGCAGTTCTGTTTCTGGTCTTGGCCATTTTCTGAACTTGTATCACACTGCGGAGGAATACCTCACAAGTTGTATACTAGCGTAATTTTAAGATATCTGCACAAGCCAGAGAAATGGAGTAAATACCTTTTACGCTGTTGACCTGCAGAAAAAAAAAAAAAAAAAAAAAAGAGCCTGTTACAGACTGTGGATGCATTTGGCAGCACGAATCCCAGTCAATATGAAAAGCTGGAGAGTGCCTAATGAGCTGTATGAGAACAAGA
Source organism: Charadrius vociferus (assembly GCF_000708025.1). NCBI lineage: Eukaryota > Metazoa > Chordata > Aves > Charadriiformes > Charadriidae > Charadrius > Charadrius vociferus. The sequence continues at coordinate 4,194,543 of NW_009647572.1, read as the reverse complement.
CCTGAGGGGATACGTTAACTAACACAACGTCAGCCATGACTCTGCACTCAGGGCTGACAGAAACAAGTCCGTGGTCGGTGACGAGCTGACTGCTACCCTGCTGGCCGCTGCAGAATTGTCTTCTCCAGTGTTTCTGAGCCCGGGGTCAGCGTGCAGGGTAAGGAGCGGAGAGATACAGGACTTGTACAGCTAACGTGGCACCACTCTTCCCTTCCTACACGCAGGGAGGATGCGCGCACCGAGCAGCCCCGGAGCCTGCTGGCCTCAATCTTCTGACACTCTCTTCAGCTTAATAGGCACTTCGTTTCATCCTTGACGTGATAGTAAGAGACCTCAAGCAGAGTTTTAATTTTATCTTCTGCCTGCTAGCCACTTAGGACGTTTAACCCTCCCGCACCTCCTGATGCAGCTGACTAAACCAGATCACAGCGCCAAGCAAAATGTTTCTTTTCAGGCAGAATGTGTAAAGCTCTTCTTTATTCGTGTTTTTAAGTTTGCACCAAAAAATACCCCCAACCCTGTGAGACTGAAGGTCTTTGAAATTAAATGAAGGCACAGAATATATGAGTAGGGTGACAGATGACAGAGGTCTCAAATACGCTCAGCTGCTCTGAATTTTGCTAAGCCTTGGCTCTGGCAAAGCTGTTGAGTTGGACAGGGCAGCCTACAAAGCAGGAAATGAAATGGAGTTTGAGCTAATTTTATTTCATCATCTGCAGCAGATGTTCAGGTGTTTTGATGCAGAGATTCAAGCAAAGATGTTTAAAGGCTGTTTATCACAGAAGCTCATCACAGAAGCCTGCTATTTGCAATGGCAGCTAAAGGTGGTAAAACGTATCTAAATAAGAATCGAAGGATCCAAAGGAACAGAGTAACTAAATCATTCTCTCTTGATTAGTGAGACATGACTGCCACCCCTGCATTTTATCTCCACTTAATCTCAGTCTCATTTTATCTCCTTTATCCTAGTCACTAGAAGAGAGAAGCATATTTCTTTCTGAAACTATTTGCTCACTTTAATACACAACTACAAAAATATCCACAAAGAGCAAAAACAAGGACAAGATTTTTGTTCAGATATTACTTAACAAAAGTTATATTATTATGATATTAGTGGAAATAAGAGAAGTTTGACTCCAGAGATTACTCTACTCGCTATCTGCTGGTGCAGCCACCAATACATAGCAAGCATATCTATTATCCATAGTGCTATGGTATTTAAAATGATAGGTGAGGCATGTGTAAATTAGTTCCATGGTAAATAAAATGGAAGCATTTGTATATATATATTTTTTTATCCTCTGAAGGGGTCTTTTAATACTTTACTTTGATCTTCTTGGAACAAGTGAAGGCTGCTGGGAATTGAGCATACTCAGGAGGAAGAGATTCAGTCAGAATTGGCTACGGAGACCTCAACAGAGACTCCTGACCACAAACAGTAATTGCAAAGTTTTGCTGGTTGGTTATTTTTATTGCTACTCAGTATATTACAGAAGATCATGTCAGAAAAGACAGCCTGGGTCATTCAACCTGTCCTCTGCATTCTAGACTTCTCCCTACATCATTCTCACTAATACCTTGTTATCTAATCTGAGTAGCTTCCCCAGCAGTGCTGCAGCTGTTCCAGCTGTTGCCTGACTTGTTCTTTAGTGCACAGCTTAGGCAATGCGCAGTCCCTTGTGTCCTTCGCCTTCTGCCCACGCATACATTCTTCTCTGATATTCTCACCAGCTGAGCAGAACAGCTGCCTTTTCTAGTCAATCTACACATTTCTCCATCCATTACCTTTAGATCATAGAGGTCTAGATCATAGAACAAACATGCTGCCCTGACTGAGAGTCTTCATGTTCATTACATTGCACACATGTTGACACAGGAGCATTACACCACCGAAAACACAGCATTTGTTTTCCTAGGTGAAGTGACCAAGTATCAATACATGGAAAGTTATTTAAATATTTTTAGAGATATTTAAATACCTAGTTGGAGATCTCTTTTTTCCTGTGTACAGCCAGAAACCCTCTTCCTACCATTTAAAAACCACTGCTTCTCTACTTCATACTAACATACATGGAGACCGTTAATTCCTTTTTTCTTTGTAGCCTCCTTTGCATATTTGAGTGTTACCACATCACCATCTCTTCTCAGCTTTCTCAACTCTTCTCTCACAGGCCACACTTTCTGTTTGTATGGCTCTATCCTTGACTTATTGCATTTATTCACATCATGTCACACATTTGGTATTTTTCAGGCAATGTATTCAATTTGCCTGTTATTCTGAATTCTAAATAGTGTCCGCCATGGTTCTTCCAGCTGCTTCCAGTTTACCACCTGCACATGAAATAAATATACTCTTTCATAATGTCATTGATGGAAGTAGTGACTGACACTGGAAAATCTGTTTGGAACATAATTTGAAATATTTTCTCACTTTGACCATAAACTTTTGCATATATTTTGTGAGCGCAGTTCCCCAGTCCCTTTTTTCATGTCACAGTAATTTCATCAAGACAGGTTTTGCCTAGGGGTTTTTGGGAGAACAGGATATGACAGAGAGCCAACCACCTTACTAAAGTTAGTTGGGTTTTTTTACCCTGTCTGAAAAGCCTGCTATTCTTCACAGAAAGAAATTCAGTTGATGTGACATTAATTCCAAATCTATACTGGCTGTTATTTGTCATTTAGCTATTTTCCAAGATTTTTGATTATTTATTCTGTAACCATTCTAGACATTAAAGTTGAGCTGACTGGTCTGTAATTTCCTTTTTCTTTTTTTACTACATTTAAAGACAGGTAATATGTTTGCCCTTTCTGGAATGTCATCCTTTCTGAATAAGTTTACAGAATAATAGTTAATGGCTCTGACACTGTCTCTGTTTGTTCTTGAAGAACTCTTGGAGAAGTTTCAAATCCATTCAGTGTGAAGACACTAATCTATCCAAACATTCAAACATATTTTTCCACCAGTCTGCTGTTCTGGGCTTCCTGTTACTGGTGTTAATGGTATTAACCATCTGATCAATGCACGCCCAATGTGACAGTAACAGCAGGCTGCATACCAAACTCTTTCCACCTTTTTAGCATAATCTGCAGGTAGCTGTTTGGGGTTTTTTAATTATCTCTTGGTCTTCTCCTTACTATTAGTGTATTGATAAAATGTGTTCTTGTTACATCTTACACCCCTCCTACTTGTGGCTCAGTTCTTGCACTCCTGGTGCTGTGCATACAAGGTCTTCTTATCCTCAGTACTAGACTGTCAGCTCGACATTTTGTTCAGGTCCAGCAAGCACTCATGATTTATGAAGTTGTTTCCTTATCCTTCCTTTGCACAGACACTGTACGTATCTCTTTCTTTTCTGAGGCTGCTAACTCTCCTGAAATCTTTTTCCTTGACCTTCCTTTGGCAGAAGGGTTATGACCTGGCTTTTCAAAGTCTGTCTTTATTCTTCTGTCCTTTCTCATTCCTTTCCAAAGAATCATGCCTTTCATCTTTAAATTCTCATTTAGTTTTTTCCTGTTATTCATAATTAAGAATATCTAGTTTTAGTGACTTTCTTTTAAGTTCCTGTGTCAAGAAATTGCTTTCAGCATATTGCAAGAGCTTTTTCTATGGTTTGGTTATATCTACAGCTCAGCTGATAGTTTCTGGTGTTCCTACAGCCTTTGATCTCACGACACATTTCCTTTGGGGCAGCCAGCAACACCTTTTAGCTGTTGTTTGGAGGCGCTCCCCGGGCACAGGATAGTCTCTCTGATGATGTCTGTCACCCGATACCATCACAAGAAAACGTGCGGTGTGAGAAATTCCTATGCCTGAATAGAAGGATGAAAGATGCTCCAAATTTTCTCCTAGGAGTATGTGCTGCACCATCTCAAAGGTGCCCACTTCACAGCAAATTTGGCCTCTCACCGAGTTTGGAAGCCTCTCCTGCCTAGCAGAGTAGAAGCAACCTGCATATCCAGGGGGGTCCTTCACCAAGAGATGTGCAACTTTTACTTCTTGGAGAAATGCTGGTTTTAGGATAAAAGGACCAACTGTTTTATCTCTTCAAAATTATCATCACAGCTGACCCTTGTAAGGACTGTTGTCTCATTCTCTCCTCCTTTTACTGTTAGCAGAGACTTTCACTCAGGTCTTTTTATGTCTCTCTCTCCTCTTTCTTTATATATTCTTAACTGTGAAGCAATATATTTTCCTCCTTTTATCAGCCCAAACTTCTCGAGCCAGCTATACCACTGTACATCAATATTGTAGTCATGTGAGTTATTCCCTAAAGTCTCTGCTATGCCAATTTAGTAATAATTTTAATTATGTGCTGAGATTTCTGTGCCTGCTCTTCCCACAGACACGGTATTGAGCACGTGCATCAATAAAGCCTTCTGTTCCTTTTTTCAATATTTCAGCTTCTCTATTTTCATTACATTTTTGCATTGCCCTTGCCTGGATACCAGTGTCTACACCATGCTCTCTTTGGTCTGTTCTAGCCCTCTAAACATCCCCGAATGAGAAAACTACACTGTAAATTCATTAAAATTACATTTTAAATTGAAGGTGTCAGTTACTGCACACTTTAAAGATACGTCGTCCCAATAAGCTTTTTAGTATTTGCTGTAAATAACAGAACACAGGCTTATATAGAAATACCAGAGAATTTTGCTTATGCAAAATGAATGGCTGCATGTCTACTTTAATACGGCAGTCACTTGAAGTGTCAAATTTGGTTTCCTGAGCAGAAAGCCACAATGCTGAGAGGTGGGAGGGGGGTGACGCTCAGTTTGTTATATTTCTTAGTGGATTCCACAGCGCTAAATCAGTTTACTCCGGTTCATGTTCTCTTCCTAGGTCGCTATTGCTTTCTTTGTATTCAATTTCCAGGCAGTCATACATAAGGATTTTAAGACATAATGCGTTCTTTAGCCGGCAATCTCCTTAGTGTCCACTAGTGCCTGAATAAAAGATGATGTTGCAGGATAGGACACTGTTGTAGTTCCATTTCACTTCTTTTTGTTTAATTTCTGACAAGCAATGGTTCCTGATAAAGGCATCTTCTCCTCACATTCTCCCTTTAGATTTTAGCTGCAAGATTTTAACTTGAAATAAACCAGCATTATACCAAGGAAAATTCTATAAGTAATAGTTAAAAATGAAACACAGAAAATGAGAGTGAATGTACAAAATACCTAGGGCCAAATTCCGCCATCAGTTCTCTTCAGTGAGGCTGGATCAGTACACCAAAAAAGAGATTTACAACCTCAGGACACGTAAGAAAAAAAAAGGGGGTTATGTCAAATTGAAAAAGCTGAACAAAACAATGAAGGATTTGATGTTTCTGAAATGGTATCTAAAGTGTTATTGAAGCCATTGGGGTTGGAGAAGTGCTACTAAGAGAAGCGCAAGTCAGCACTAATGTATTACATAGGCTGCGCTGCCAATATTTATTACATGAAAATACACATTCAAGCTACTTCTGCTTCTGTGTCCTCTACACTGATTCCAACCATATCTCATAAGAGGTCTCCTGTGATTCAACCTAACAACTTTATCCTGCTCTTCTAACTCTTTGACTTAAGACATTGTGCAAATTATAATAACCCAGATTTTCATACAGCAAAATAATCTTCTTAGTTGATTCTCCACAGGGATTATTTATTCAGCTTCTTTTCCAGGTCTTGAAATAACGTAGGCAGTAACCTTTTTTCCACTTCTCTTCCACTGAAAAAAAACAATACTTTTTTTAACAAGACACACCAAGGTCAGTGCTGATCACAGAAAAATCCTTTTAAAGAATGCTTATTATTTATTCAATTTTCAAATTCAGCATACAGGTAAGGTATTCAAATTGTGCTATTTAATACAGATCAGTCCCTTTTACAAGGCTCTCTAATCTGCACAGTTATTAAGTATAATGGGATTTACTTCAACAAAGTCTAACACTAGGAAGGAAAGTACATGTGGTAAATCCTATTATAGCTAAAGAGATGGGTCGCATTGCCTTGTTTATTTTTTAATCCTGCTTTGGCAAGAACAACAAATTTTCAGGTGTTTGGGTTGTGTTTTTTTTTCCTTGATTGTCATTTTTACCACTTGAAAGAAGGGTGAAGGTTGAACATTTCCTTTTGAAGTGGGCAAACAGGAATCTCATGAAGTTCAACAATGGGAAGTGCAAAGTCCTGCAACTGGGCAGGAACATCCCCAGGCAACAGAACAGGCTGGGGGCCAACCAGCTGGAAAGCAACTCTGCAGAAAGGGACCTGGGAGTCCTGGTGGGCACTGAGTTGTACATCAACCAGCACTGTACCCTTGTGGCAAAGAAGGCCAACAGCATCTGGGGCTGCATTAGGAGAAGCATTGTCAGCAGACTGAGGGAAGTGATCCTTCCCCTCTGCTCAGCACTGGTGAGATATATCTGGAGTGCTGGGTCCAACTCTGGGCTGCCTTGTGCAAGAGAGACAGGGACATACTGGAGTGAGTCCAGCAAAGGGTCAAGGAGATGATAAAGGGCTTAGAGAATCCGACATACACGACAGGCTGGGACTGTTCAGCCTGGAGAAGGCTCAGAGAGATCCTGTCCATATGTATAAATATCTGACAGAGGAAGCAAAGAAGATGGAGCCCTGATCCCCCACAGTGGTGCCCAGTGACAGGATAAGAGGCAACGGGCAGAAAGTGAAATAGAGGAAATTCCATTTAGGCATAGTAAAAACTTTTACTGTGAGGGTGGTCAAACACTGGAACAGGCAGCCTAGACAGGTTGTGCACCCTCCATTGTTGGATCTACTCAAAACCCAACTGAAACATGTTCCTGAGAAACCTGCTGTAGCTGACCCTGCCATGAGCAGACTGTTGGACAAGGTGATCTCCAGAGGTGTCTTCCAGCCTCAGTCATTCTGTGACCCTGTGACGTCATCCATTAATTCACTGCAAATCTAACATGAACTAATCTAACTGAATGTCACTCTAAACAACCAGTTTCAAGCAGAGGAAGGGAAGGGAAAGGAAGGGAAGGGAAGGGAAGGGAAGGGAAGGGAAGGGAAGGGAAGGGAAGGGAAGGGAAGGGAAGGGAAGGGAAGGGAAGGGAAGGGAAGGGAAGGGAAGGGAAGGGAAGGGAAGGGAAGGGAAGGGAAGGGAAGGGAAGGGAAGGGAAGGGAAGGGAAGGGAAGGGAAGGGAAGGGAAGGGAAGGGGACATCTCAAATCTGTTCGCTGAAATGAAAAGCAACATGAAAAAAAGAAAAAAAACCTAAACCCCAAGATGTTTCAAGGTTCTAGTTATGCTCACCAGTGGCAATTTTTCTTTTTAATGTTGGATCATGAAATCAGCCAATAGAGAGCAAATGAACAAAAATGCTGGCAAAACATTAATTAAACAAAAATTATTTCTTCTTGTTGTCCATTCAAAGGCAGGAAATTAGAAACCTGACTTCAATAGCAAGTGACACTTAATTAGGCAACTTGCAGTCCTAGACACCAAACAGAATAAAATGTAACATGAGACATACAGCTGGAAGTGAATCAGGATGCAATTAATTTTTTTTGCTGCACCAGGAGGGGTGCAAGTCTTTGGCAGTGAAAGCAATTTATATTTTCCAGTTTGACGGTCGTCTTCTACCAAAGTCTTCTGTCTTACAAGGTAATTCTTAGTTTTAGGCAAATATACCTGAGAACCCCACTTAACAGCTCCAGATAAGTAAACACCAAACACATTCAAATCTACGCATATGCAACCACATCCCCTGCAGTCTAGTTTTGGGAAAATACAGATGGGACCAGTTGTCTTACTGTAGGTGCTGTTCAGTGCCATTTGTGGCACTGAATGTATACCATGTGTGTACCGATATATATTGCATACCATTTATATACCATTTGTGTACCAATATATATTATAAGGACTGTCAATTCTAAGAAAGACAATATGCTTAAAATAAAAAAAAGAAAAACCTCCATAAATTCAGAATAACAACTATTGTGTGTTTCCTGACCGCAGCATGCCTACAGCACCAATCCCTTCTCGTTACAGACCATATTTTATAGACATAACAATATCAGTAAGGTTATGTCCTCATATTCATCAGATTTTAGTCTGTGTAATTTTTGTTTCAATATTTGTGGTGTGGGGGTTGGCTCCTGTAAGATTAAATCTGTATGATTTTAAACATTGTTGTTCCTAACAGTGGTTTTTTCACAGTTGTCAAAAGTAGCCTTTATTCATCATGTGCATTCTATAACATAAAGTAACTTGGCTGTGGCTTAATTTATAATACAACATATAATATAGCCTTTATATGGAAATCTTGAAACCTTCAAAAAATTTTCCTAGGTAAATATTAAATTAGATAAAACATCATTCCTAGATTATACTCGATACATGGTATGGTTTCTCAAACAATTTTTGGAGAAGAAATTAATTGAAAATACAATGCATATATGAGGTATAGATACAAACGATTTTAGAAGTATCTCATTTTGCAGAGAAATCACTAAGACTGGTGGAGTAGAGATTGATATTTGCATATAGTACCGCAGTATCAAGAGGAAAAAAGTGGGCTTTGGTTCAACCAGAGGCAAAATACCACTTACTCACCTCTTGGTGCCATTTGCTTCTGTGCTGTGCGTCAGCTTCTCTTGAACCCCTGCAAGCTGATGGCCTTCAGTCAAGTTTGACTCTTTCTTCTGCTTTTGGCAGAGGCTGTCATTGAGTTGAGCTCCTGGCAACTCGCTCCCCAGGAGGCACAGGGCACAGTCTCTGCCTGGTAGCACAGCCCGCCATAGCTCTCCACTTTCCATCTGAGAGCAGGAGTGCCCATCCACCTTGACCCCAACCAGGCCATTCTGGCATACCAACATTTTTGTATGGCAAATATCATACACACTGGAGAACCGTGATGAGGGAAACTCCATGTGTGGCTTAGAGGTAGGGGTGGGGATCACTCCCTTGAGGTCTCACTTGTCCTTTTCAGGACAGGGTGTGCACTTGCATGACCTCACCTGCCCCTTGAGTCAGGCTTACTCTAAAGCCAATGCTACCCTGGTGCTGTTCGTGTCACCTTGCCTCACTCTTGAATTGTTGAAAAGACGTAGGTTAACTTTAACATACAAGCTCTAATGTTAGTTCCATGGTAGTAGGTCCTCTACAGAGGGTTAAAAAGGGAGATCTTGCTCTGTTCTTAGTATGTAACAAAAAGAAGCAAACAGAGGAAAGGAGGTAAGAAAGGCAAAAATAAAATAAAAATAATTAGTATAAAGAACAGAAGTAAACTGTGCTGAACTGTGACTTCCTCTCCAGACAGCTCTTCCACCCTGAATTATTATATCCTGCAGAAGAATGATAAAACCAAATAATCCTGTCAGCATCTTCACACGGGAAACTATTCTGGTATGTTCTAAGGTATCAGCTTAATAGCACACACGTTCTCCACTGAGGATTATAACCTCCTGTTGCAAAGGGAATGAACTCTCTCTAATTGTTTTTTCCATGCCTAATTGTTACATTCTGTGTGTCTGTGACCCATTAAAGTATAATAGCCCTGAAGAGGAATCTGCTATATATGCATGACAGAATGTGTATAGACACACACACACACACACACATATATATGTGCACAATTCAGACGTTCACATGTATAAACCATACTATTATTTTTACAGTAAATATTACACAATGGGATCCCAGTAGTGCCACTAAGAAAACTAATGTTTTGCAAATTTTATTTATTTGCCTTTTAAATTGGAACTAGACAGACCATGGGAATTTATTGTTACCACTTATATTGCAATCCTCAACAAAGTTCTTATGTTTTCCAAAATTAGCACTAACACCTGCAGTTTGGAATCTTAATTCCTGCTCTGTAAAGAAAAATCACTGAATTAAAGGTTGTGTTATTGTCATTATTGAGGAATTCATTTCACAATATAATGTAGGGACAATACAGTGCAAAAGAGAGCAGAGTGAGGTGAAAAGCAGCAGCATTCCCTGAGGCACTATTCTATTCTACTTCTGTTGTCAGTACAGCACATCAGGAAGTTTTCCCTCTATTTGTGTTCTCTGTATGCAGCTCCACATTGATTATCTACCAGGCTTTGGCTAATTGCAACATTAGCAGAATGGAGGGTTTTGCTTTGAGTGTGGCAGTTGAGGATTACTTAAAAATAGTTTTTAACCACTGACTCATTTCTGAGTGGGCTTCACGATGAGTGGGCTCTGTCAGGAAAGGAGTGGGTGTCACCGTCTCTGGAAAGATCATCTTACGATCCTGAGACTCTTTGAATACCAACATGCCTGGGCAGAGGCAGGATGGCTGGTGAGCTTGGTGGTCCAAGTCCTCTTCCTGCAGCAGAAATATGATTCTCTAATACAGCAGGAACTTCTCCTCCTTTGCAATGATACTGCCATAATTTTGAGTGACAAGTGGAAACGGTAATACTGCTACAAATCTCTCTGGGTTATTTAATGGCACTAATTAGAAAACAGTGCTCAATAGCTGTTGCAGTCCTAAAGTACTCTTCGCCATTTACCGCGGGAGCAGCTGTCATTACCTCTTGTCAGCAGAAAGCCTACACAAAGCAGTGCTTTAAAGACAGCCAAAGTCATGCTCAGTCTGATCTCTCTTCTGGCAGCCCCAGAGCCGTGAGTGTGTTCTGAGCACACCCTACTCTTCTGACCTCTTCCCTTGGTGTACTCTTAACCACCCAGCTTCGCTGAACAGAAATATTTGTTAGTAGATAAATATTATCAAAGGGCCAGGTGCTTTGCAACTGCTTTGTGGATGGGTCCGTTCCCATGCATTGGACCCACACACAGGCTGCTGCTGTTCTCCTTGCATTGCCCACGTCCCAGCAGGAGGCAATGCCAACCAGCGAAATGTAACAGCATAAAGCAAGCAAATAAGGCATCAGTAGAAATCCTACATCACACAAGACGAGGTGCCTACATTTGTACTTTGCATAGTTTTAGATAAAGTAGAGGAAACCTACTATGTGATTAGCGTTTTATATATGAGTAGAAGCACATTTAACAAAAGAAATCATTTAACAGGTTCATGAAAAAGCGTGGGAATTTGCTGTGAGCCAGACTAAAACACTTTACAATAATCTTTATGCCTTTTTAATATAGGCTATTCTCTAGATACAGTTCCAGATTTATCTCTGTTTTAATTTCAAATCCTTTATTCTAAGAGAGGCAAGTGACCACTCCGCAGGGTGGGAGGCGGGGTGGATCCCACCTGCTGCTTTGGGTTATATGCCTTCAACACAGCAACATGCTTCAGAATGTAGCTGTGTTCATAATTTGACATCAGCTTTTCTTAAGATGAACTTTTCATGCAAAATACCAATACAATTGAATGATATTTTCTGCAAAGCTTTCAAATCAGAGAAAAAGTGGCTTTAGGAAAAATACTTTGGTAGTTTGAGAGTCTCCAGTATCTATGTCCAATTCAAGGGACAATGACTATCTCACTTTGGAGATTTGTGGTCAACTCAAAATTTGTTACGTAACTTTTGGAATGACTCTAAAATGCAGCCAGGAGAGTAAGTTTGCCAAGTGCATCAAAACTACACTCCTGTTTCAAATCAAAACAAAGATGTTTATTTATCCCTTGCATAGTAAAACTGGATTCTTGGGGGTATTCAGATAGGTATTTTACCGTTTGGGCATCCAGATTCACTATTGCTGTGTTATGGAGGTTCTCAAGAACCTTGTCCTGCTGTGACAATGTCACATGGGCCGCTAGGCACAGCAAGGCCTATGTTTTTATCATTCATCATGCAGAAAACTGTTGAAGTGATAACACTGCTTAATAAATTACCTGAAGATCCAGTGCAAGGCAAAGCAGGAGGGCCTTTAAGTACGACAAAATCCCCGGATGTCATCAGTAGGATGTGCCCTACTATTTGGGAATGCTTTAAGCAGTAAGTTATTAGATATTACTGAATCTCCCTCTCTCCCTTTCCACCACTGAGAAAAACTGGGCTTAAGTAGCTAAGTCCAACAGAGGATATGAACAGAAAAGATAATTGATATGGCTGCTCTGGCAGGTGTCCATATGCTACCGTCAGTATGACTGCTCTGGCTACAGTACGCTACAGTATTGTCTGCAAACTCATGATATTCTAGCTGTCCATACATATAAATGGAAGAAAAACTGTTGTTAGCTTTCTGTGCAAAAATCTGCTGTTCTTTTTTTTTTTCCCCCTAGCACTAAAATTGGAGATTTTCCTGTTTACCATAGCAAGCCTCTTAATCAGTCTGGCGTGCTGCCTGGTTGAGACTGTTTGGAAGGCATGGGACAACCATGCATATCGCAGATCTCTTTATGGCTGTGGCCATAAATCATGTGAAGTGGTCATTTGATGAGACTGGGGAGCTTTTCAGGATTGATGGATCTGGGCTGAGACTGGAGGAAGCAGAAGCTGAGAAGGAACCAGATGAAATCGATTTAAAGCCCACATTATGGGTTAGGAGATTATGATACTAGTGACAAATTTCTCCTTCTCCTCAAGCATTTGCTAGTATTTCTACATCAGGAGAAAGAGCAGTGAATGGCAACTTACCACTGTTCTATAGACATGACCTCTGATCTTCCTTATGAGGAGAGAAACTTTCATAGGCCTATCTGTGGCACTTTTACTAGTGCTGCAGCACAGGGATAGATCAGCAAAGAAACCATAGCTGTATAGAATTACATGCTCCCCTGTATATGGATTGGTTAGCCCAGGGTATTACCTGGCGCTGGCTAAGCAGTTGCAAAGCCAGCTGTCAGAGTGAAGGTTTGAGACTCTTGCCTGACATGAAGGGACATCCAACTGCAGAGAACTGAGAGAACATTCAGCTCTGCCTTTGGCACTTGGGGAGCGATGGTGGAGTGCACAATCAGAGAGGTGCCGGGATGTTGTCCCACAGTCACCTGGAAGCCCACATAGCAAACCCAGTGTGTTTGACCACTCTGTGACACCGTACGTAGTGTCTATGGAACTGCAATTCATAGAATCATAGTATAGTTTGGGTTGGAAGGGACCTTTAAAGGTCATCTAGTCCAATACCCCCTGCAACGAGCAGGGACATCTTCAAGTAAATCTGGTTGCTCAGAGCCCAGTCCAACCTGACCTTGAGTGTTTCCAGAGGTGGGGCATCTACCACCTCTCCAGGCAACCTGCACCAGTGTTTCACCATGCCGATCAAAAAAATTTCTTCCTTTTATCTAGTTTGAATCTGCCCTCTTTTAGTTTACAACCATTACCCCTTGTCCTGTTGCTACAGGCCCTGCTAAAAAGCCTGTCCCTATCTTTCTTATAAACCCCCTTTAAGTATTGATAGACTGCAATAAGGTCTCCCCAGAGCCTTTTGCAGGTCATGTCTTGCCATTACCATTGTCTGAGCCTATGCTGCTGTTCCCTGTTCAGAGCCCTGGCCTTGGTACTACCTCTACCAATCCTGCACATAATTTTTTTAATGTATCTACAGCCCATCTATGCTCGTCACCACTATAAACATGTAACCCTTATGTTCCTGGGCTGCCTCTCCTTCCATTTCTCATGTCTAAACCTAGCCTCTTAATTCCATCCAGTAAATCTTCCTGCTCCCACACCAAGCCCCTAGAGCAGAGTTTGACTTTTGACATATTTCTTTCCTCAGAGGGCTTCTCATCTGAAACAAAGGCTATTCCCCTGACCAAAGCCACAGTCCCTAATTTTGCACCGACTGGCTATATAACAGCATATCCCCTCCCTGACCAGCTCCCACATAGGGCTTTCCTCAAAAACAGCAAACAGTATGGTGGACAGGAAAACTGCATCTGGTTCCCTTTAATCTAAGCTTTCTGCAAGTCGGAGTGCTCCCACAGCACAGTGAGGGAAAGCTAGTTTTCAGGACTTTCTGTATTTACCTTTTTCTGCAAACAACAACATACCAGATGAATAACAGATGAGGTGAATACATATCCAATAGCTGAGCAGTCGAATAAGTAAATAGCAAGGCACATGCTTGCAAACATCTGTCTATCATTGCAAACAAATCCTACCTGCAGAGGGTCAGCTCCCCCTCATGCCTAAACACTGTCTGTGCATTTCTCTGTAATAGTTTAGGACTCTGCTCATCAAACTGACCAGCTTTCTTATCTCAGCACCGGATTTCTCCTTGGGGATCCTAGATGGTGAAGTTAGGCAGAGAATTTCACTGGGAGTAGGGCACCTAAATACCTTTAAGGATCTAGCCTTGAAGATCGATATCAAACTTGGCTGCAGGGAAAGGAATTACACTTGAAACCTTAATTTCAGAGAAAATGAAGACATTTTCATGTAAATCAGCATAGAATCGATCCAACAGATATTGTATTCAGGGAACAAAAATGACTGGCATACATCAGCAGCTGTGACACGTTCCTATGTTCAACCTCCCTTTCCTGTGCCCTTTCCCCAAAGAGCTTCACTCCATTAACCACTCTGCAATGCCAGAGCTGTCTGAAAATACGTCTCCTGAATATAACAAGCAGATACGTGAAGAATCAGCCTCAGTGGATATTATTTTCTTTGTTGCTGCTTTTATTTGTGAAAATTCTCAGCTTTTAAACTCTGTGCAGACTCTGTGACCTGGAGGCAGAGGAGAGATGGTAATGGAGTAGGTCAACTTCTCTGCTTGCTGCTTTTAAGAAAAAGTTCTAGTGCTTATTGAACTGATGAAGTCTGGAGGCCTATGGTTTTTTATCTTGTAGTTGATTGCAAACTCTGATTAAAGCTTCTCCATGGGAAAGGGCACTTATAAGAGCTCTCTCCAGAGTCCGTTCTCTAATATATGAGTTCACACTTCAGCCTTTCCTTTAGTCAGGGCACTTCAAGAGTCTCCAGTCTATCTGACTGCATATTTCCACAAAATTTATAAGAACATAATTATCTTTGAATTCATTTAATTCCTCTTTAATTCATCCAACAAATCCAAAAGTTGTTGCTGGCAACAGAGAAGCTCAGCGTGATTATATAAAGGACTGGGCTAAAAACCACCGCAGGCCTTCCCTCCTTCCCTCTCTCTCATGCACATAGACACACACACAGGCAAGGAGGGAAGAAAATGTGTAAAAAAGCCTTAAGATATGTGAGGAGAGAAATTAACCCCTGATAGAGCAGGGTCTCCCCCATCTGTACTCTCACCCCTGAACTGCAGTGATCTCTGAAGACCTTCCTACCAACCTGCAGGCTGGTGGGAATTGCTTCTGCTTGCCGCTTCCCACCCAGTGACTTCCTCCCCACTGTCCCTGAGTGAGGGCAGCATCTCCAATGTAGACAAGACAGACGCCACAGCAACCATTGCTGTAGCAACCTAAGCTGCTACCAGCAGCATCGAGCCCTCAAGGCCAGACCCACAAGGCTGAAGGATCCTCCCGTCAGGAAAAATATACTGTGACCTGGGAAAAGATAAAGAGGGTCCTAGAAAGCTTCAATTTATCTTCCCTTGTTTCTTGCCGGTCTGTGTCATCGCAGCTTTGTGTGTATGTAGAGAGAAGTGGAATTATTTTTTTTAAACTAAATCTCTTCTTTTGTCAGCGTAAAAATAGGTCAAGCACAAATCTAAAGGATGTTCCTTCAATACATTTTCTGCCATAAATCTAGCTGGTGTTCCACTGTTTGTTGCTGCAGTGTCTACTAATATATTCAATCTCTTTATCGCAAGGGATTTTATTACAGTCCCATTAGTAATTACTCACAAGTTTTAGAGTGCTGTCTCCATCAAGTGGTGAAACGTTAAAAATGCCGCTTTTCTGGAGTTTCAGCTTTTCAGACTTTTCACAAAGCATGAAATACATTATGTCCTGACTTTTAATTGTACAACTAGTAACCGGATAACGAGATTGAAAGACCATATATGACACCTAAAAATGCCCATTTCATCTGTAACAAAATGCGGTAGTTTTTATCATAAAAGTCTCAACAGCAAATGCTGTGTGTTTTAATTCTTATCCTCCTTCAGTTTTTAAATTTCACTTTGAAAGCTGGTATTGTTCTGCCAATATAACTGTGTCTGCAGACAAGAAAGCAGAGTCTAACCCACCTTCCTCTCCCCTTCCTCCTCCAGTTTAATACAGCTACATCAATAACCTCATCTCTGCTAATGTAAGAGAAGAGTGCTTCTGGCAGTTCACATTTTTCAGTCGAACTCCGCTACGGAGCGTGCGGGGTTAGACGAACTAACGCAGCTTTGCCAGCAGAGACTCAGTAATTAGTTAAGCTCCTGCTTCATTGCCTTTCTTATGCCATGTTGACTTTAGCTGCCACGGACAGAAAAGAACAAAACGCAGAGAGAGTCGGCTCTCAGTACCCAAAGGCATGCCAAGTTCATTGCTCACTGTAGCAGCTTTAAGTCTTTCAGAGACAGGATGCCCCGGCTTGACTCTTACCTTGCCCTCCAGGAATACCTTCTTGTTTTCCCTTCTCTTTGTTTTTTGGCGTTGCCTCAGCAAACATTTGGTCCCAGATTCTCCTCACAGAGAAGAGAAAATATGATGCTGTCTCAGTAGGGTAACAGCAACTTTATCAAAAAACAGTGTGAAAGGTTAATTCAGACGATAAATGGCCTGTGCCAGGCTCTCAGCCATGTTACATTGACCTGCTTTTTGTTTTGTTTTGTTTTTCCTAATTGCTTTCAAGCATGTCAAGGTCTGGCTGATGTCCAGAAACCAGGAGCAGAAAAACAGTGCAACCCCATTTCTAACCCATCTCCTTGGACTACCCTCAGGGCAGCACTGGCACAGCACAGACTGGGGGTCTTTATATTCTGAGGACACATAGGTGCACGGTATGTGCTGCATGTGCATGAAGCTGCAGTATGGGATTGGGAAGAAATCAATTTTTTGTGTTACCTTTCAACATTTTAAATCCATCTACAGTCCCTTGTCTTTTGAAGGTATCGTAGCTCTGAAGTTGATAAAAACAGTTGGCAGTAAAGCTGTGCCTGAGACATTTGAAGAGTTTGCTTCTGAATGCTCAGTTGCTATTCCCATCAGCTGCCAGGTCATACCCTTGATTCCAGAAAGTTTTGAAATTAATCTTGCCAGAAAGTTCAGGAGTGTTTGAACCACCTCCTTGTTTTGGATTAGATCCTAGGTTACAGCCTTAGCAAACAACTGCATTCATTCTAATGGTCCTCCTAAACTGAACAGGATTGGCAAGTTACTTGGAGCACACACAGTTATGTATGAAAATATGCTTGGAATCTAGTTTTAATGTCTCATTAGACTGGAGTGCAAATCTGGAAGCACTGAAGATAATTCTCCTTTCATTGCTGAAGTGCTAAGGAAAGCTATTAATTTTTATAGACGGAAATCTACCTCCCTCAGGAATAGCATCAGTTTATAATAAAACTAAGAATTAAACAATCTTCCTTTTTATTTCACACAGATTTCTTTAAAATAGATAGTCCAGTTCTTCAAAAAGACATGACCTCTTCAAAAACTTTTCTCCAAGTTCACTCTTCCATATCTCTTCCTGGCCAGCTGTACACCCACATACACCGCCTCCCACCCTCAGGGTCCATTGTCAAGGACAGGATTCAGGCTAGAATTGGCTGGTTTTGCCGGCTTTTTGAAGAAGCTGAAGGTCATCTGCATACTTTAAACGGCCAGATGAAGGCACCTGAGAGCGGTCTCCTCTGCCCCGGAGACATTCTGGAAGTCCAGCAACAGTGCTACTGGAGCAAACCTGCCCCTAGACAGGGGCTCCTGCCCCTACTGCTATTTAGGTGGACCCCACATGAAGTGTACCACCTAAAAAGTATGCTTCTTTTTCCACTAAACGACAATCAGAAAGGAGACAAAATTACTATCCTTGCCATTCAGGGAGAAAAGCATGGTGCCAAGGAGGCGATTTAAATATTAATTAATCTGAGATTTACCAGCGAGTACAGGTAGAACGCAGACTCCTTCCTGAACAGTTTGTATCCAGCAGGGTGGCGATGACAAGCTCTAGCCACTCCTTATCAAATTTACTGCCACCCTCACCTCCATTTTTCATCTTTTTTTAACAGACGTATTCTCCTAAAACCTTGCTGTAAGGAGATACTTGTAATCACCTACCTGCATTTCCAGACAATTACAGTGTTCATAAATGTATACCCTCCTGTTGATGAGACAGAGGCTGACTCTGATATTCAGATGATTTATCAGTTCCCATCGTTGCTCCCTGTGACTCACAAATCATCTGGCCCCATCAGCCTGCAATGACCTGAGAGTTCTCCACCATACTTTACACGGAAGTAACACTGGCCAATTTACAATGCCCTTGAGAAAAGGCCCTGAACTGCCCAAACTCTCATATAAGTCATTCATTGTATTTAAATCCTCCAGTACATGGAATTATTCATGTACCCTTTGTCCAAGGAAAGAAAAATTAGATCATAGAAGTCCCTTCACGGAAAGCTTCCTCTAGCTATTAAACTAAAACAAATCAAGGCAGCCATCACCCGTGTCTTCCCTGGACAATCTATACCTCTGATTGAAGAGTTTCCAGACTCCCATATTTACTTACAGTGCTATGACCAACCTTGCAGGGCTTTTCTTGAACTGTACCAGTCTTGTTCTGGGTAACCAGAAGAACTGGCAGTCACCGTGAATCACTGGATCCTTGCCTGGTTTTGTTTGTCAGTCATCTCACTGACATGACTGACAGACAGACTGACTGACACCTCCGTGAGCCTGGAGCTTGTACATAGCTCCAGGCTCATGGAAAAGTAGAGTTGAAGAGTTTATATACCTACCCCCAGCATGCAGAGATTAGTCACCATCGTTCTTTCCAGCCAACCTCCTAATCCCTGCTAGGGAACCCTTCTAGAAGCCATTGTTGATTTTTTTTTTCCCTCCCCTAGTCCATATGATGACATTGAATTTAAGTCTTTTAAAAAGACAGCAAAAAGCAGGCAATAGCAACTCTGAATAAACTTCCAAAGGATCCCTCCCTTGGAGCTGGCTGCATATCTAAAGCAAAGTTGGCTGTCTGTCTTCCAGGTCTGTACTGTGGTCACTATGCTGTTCTGCGCTGAGTAAAAATATTCTGAGCCCTTCCAGTATATCATTAGCTACACGAGTTGGTAAACATTGACTTCCCTCCTATGCCTAGAGGATTAACTTCTTACAGTTGCAGCTTGTGATAAATAACTGAAACTTGAGGGGAAAAAAAATGTGTTGTCAGAAGTCCTTCCTGACGCGGCATTATTGCAGTGGGAGCTGGGATTTCTCCACCCCTGTTCCAGCATTCCCAGGTTAGGACATATCTGTGTCTCTGGGAACTCATTTCACCGTTGCTCTGCTGCTCTCTCAAAGCAAACACTAATTCTGGACGGCAGGGAGGACAGGACACCCTTTGGTCTGACCCCATATCTCACAGCTGTGCATGGCTGTATCTGTGCTTACAGTTCTGCGGCACAGAGGTATGGACTCAGGGAGCACAGTGGTGCACAGTAACTAGAAGGCACGACAGCAGCACAAGGTACTCCCTGTGTGTGTACACCTATGTGCAAAAGTTTATATAAGAGCAAGTCAAAAAGAGGGGACGATCTCAGATGTCCCGGAACAATCTCCAGGCTTTGTAAACCTAACCAAATAGAAGAGAAGAACATTTACAAAAGGGGATCTAAAACCAGGGTATATTTTCTGAGCAGCTGTTTTATCTATATATTTGGCTTTTCAAGGAGAATGTAATACGTATGCAATTCGAAAAGATACATATGATGAAGACTCCTGAAAATATCTTACTAACTGAGGAAGCTGCAGTTCATCTTGACTGCTGGCCTCTGCAAGTAAGTTAAAGTTGTTTTAGGTAAGCAATAGCCCATTGACGAAACCTTCTCAGTGACAGTCTAACTCCACAAGCCAGGACTGGGTGTCAAATTGGCACATGATATATAACAAATCTCTGTTCCTTGTTTTGTATACTCCTGCATATATATTTTGATAGTAAACTGTAGAGAAGATGAGGAATGCAAATAAGACTCAATTTCTTATACTGTTCCTTTAAATATATTTGCCTTTCTCTTATCCTGATCTAATCCCTTAATTCTCTCTTTAATTCTGATCTGTATAACTCAGATTGTATAATTTACAGTTATCCACTTATTTTTTAATCTAGCTCTCAGAAGAGCAGGCACAGTAGTCTAGGTCACAAGAAATGACAAATATGGGTGAAAAAGAGAACAAGAGTAAAGTTCTTTCTCGTAATAAAGAACATTAATAACATCAATAAGTAACACTAAGTGTGCAGTCAGAATTTGTCCTGAAAAACCGCAGTACTGAAAGAGAATTAGGAGTGACAGAAGACAGATATAACTGTATCTACACAGAGAAAAATCACATCAAGCTGAACAGGAATGCACCTGCAAGACTACACTTGCTAGAAGAAGACATACTAACCTACTGGAAGGTGATCACAAAAAGCAACAGAATGATTAACAAACTTAAATATAGTACGGGATTTTAAGAGTCCTATAACCTCAGAATGGCTTCACTAGTTCAAATGAAAGGTCCCTCAAGTCTAGTGCTCTGTCTCCAACCCTTCCAATAAGTGAACACCTAGGTAGGTTAGCACAGAGTAAGCACATTTGGTGCCCTGCCTCTCCCTCCCCTTCATCAGTTACAAATATTTTCTGTTTAGAGACTTCACAGAATCATAGAAGGGTTTAGGTTGGAAGGGACCTTAAAGATGATCTAGTTCCAACTCCCTTACCATGGGCAGAGACACCTTCCACTAGACCAGGTTGCTTAAAGCCCCATCCAACCTGGCCTTGAAGAAGTTCCTGAGATTGAAGAGGTTTATACATTTATTAAACCCCAACTTTTCCAAGATTTTCCCAGTTTCACCTTGAATCTCTCTCATAGTCTTGTCACCATTGGATTTTTTTGCAAGTTCTATACGTTTACTATCTTTTGCATGAAGAACTGCCTATTTTCTTTATTTTCCTGGAACAGGCTGGTCCTTGTAGACCAAAAGACAGAGAACAGTTAATTCTTGTCTACTACCATTACCACTGATGATTCTGTAGGCCTCTGCATATTGCCCCAAAAGCCACCTCCTCTCAAGGCTGAAAAAAGGCTAATCTGCTCAGTTAATCTTCACGTGGACACCCTTCCATCTAATTATCTGTCCTGGTCCCGGCAGCGATGAGGTTAATTTTCCCAAGGAGCTGGCAGAGGACACAGGTATTCCATGCCATGTGACCCATGCCCAGGTTTTAGGGGAGAGCTAGCCGGGGGAGGGGGCAGGAGGTTGAGGCTCAGAGCGGACTGCGGTGGTCCCGGTCCGGTCGGTGAGCAGCAGCACTGTAATCACGTTTGTATATTCCTTTACCTGTGTTACTGTTGTTTTCTCTTCCCTTTGCTGTTCTGTTAAACTGCACTATCTCAACCCACAAGTTTTGCCTTTTTTTTCCCATTTTGCCCACAGCTGTGGGATCTGAGCAAGCAGCTGCGTGGTTCCTTGTTGCCAGCTGAGGCCAAACCATGACATTATCCTTACTGCCATTTTCCAGATACCTTCAATTTCTGATATAGCATCTTAAAGATAAGGGGATCACAACTGACCACTGTAGTGAAGTGATAGGTAAACCATGGATTTACACGGTGTTGTCTACTCCTTCCTAAAATCTGCTCCTAAGCACAGAGCTGATGTTTTGTTGGACCTGTTCCCTTCAACTACAAGGTCTTGTTAATGGTAATGGTCAAATCTAGGCCCGTTACTTTTCATTTTACCCCACGAACATCATGTTACACACCTCTACTGTGATTTCCATTTGCCACTTTACTGTTCAGTCATCCAGCCTCTCAAAGGTTTCCCAAAAACACTCATGAGAAGTGAAGCATCAGAATTTCTTGCCACGTAAGAAATACAAGATAAATCTGACACAGCATCACTAACGCTATTCGTTTCAGTGTATTATAAAAGATACACTTGCGAACCCTGTGCAGGGAAAATACCTAACACAAATAATTTTTCCACAATTTTATGTGCCTCGAATGGCAAATCTTGTTTCTTACTCTTTCAAGATTTTAATATTGGTTTATGTCCACCATTCCTTCACAGAGCTCTACAGATCAGCTGAGCAAATATGACACATTTTGTTCCCTAGAACACTGCTCTATTCACAGGAAGTTACAATATTCACTGATATTGCTAATTTACTCACACAAGAAATAACTGTGAAGAGATCACTCTTACAGCTGTTCTTTCAGGTTTTTAATACAACAAAATTTTGGAGGCTTCACCCCCCCTTACAACAGTTCTTTATAACAGTTCCAGCAGGAAGAAATATAATCTGTACATAAAGACCAGCATGTCAATGGATTTATGAAAAAAAAACAAACTTTCCAAGGCAGAATAATCTCCTACTCACCATTTTGGGTACGCTTTCTTGCTGTTTTTTGAGATTTGAAATGGAGTAAAACCTTCACGCGTGTTCCAAGGAAACAAGCCTGCATTTCCAGAATGTGTTAGGTGACTAATGTATTTTCTGAACCCAATTAGTGTATTTATTTGCCTTGAAAAGAACTGTATGGCTTACAAAAATGCACTAAAGGATGGCTTGTTGTTTATTTCATAGGGGAGTACTGCTGTGCAATGTAACATTTCTGTGGTCCTTAGGCTTCATGGGCAGCAAGCAAATAGATTTGATATTGTTAGAATAGACTGTGGTTCTCATGAGCTGTGACAGCTGTTACTTTATAGTACTTAAGTCAGTGTGAAGTGACAGTCAGGCACCTACTGGAAATGGCACATACAGGCATAAATAATGTGTATCCACATGATTCCTGCAGCATGTAAATGCAATGATGTAGTCATACTCCTCTTTCAAATCCACTCTCCTTCGGCACACCAAGACCGCTTGTTGGGCAGCTGTGATGCTCTCTGACAAACTGCCCATTCTCCACGCTTACCCATTCTTTAGGGCACGGTCCACCCTTTTTCAAATGTACCGTCTTGTTGCATTTGCAGTTTTTCCCCACCTGCATCCTTTTTAATACACAGACTGATTGAATTACTGTTTTTCACAGATGTGAAAATAACCACCTATGTCTTCTCCAAGATCCACCTGTGAAAAAAATGTTACTATCAACATAAAAGATCCACCTTCATCACAACAGATGATGTTTCAACAGAAGCACTGCATACACAGGACACGCTTTGTAACATGGCCAAAAAAACATTACCTGATGTAGCTTATTAATTTGACTCTGATTCAGGCAGGACCTGCCTGAGTAGAGTCAGAATAACCTCATAAGTGTATACCATCAGAAGCCAAGAAATTTGGCCTCTCCTCATGGCTCTATCTCAGATTATTTATGTAACCACAGGTGACTCGGGTCAGGGCTCAAAGGCATGACTGAATTATGAGCATCTAATAAGTTACTGTGGGTCTGAGCAGCGATAACTCATGATAACTACTTGCATTCTCATAGCCAGGGAAGGACACATAAGTCGATCCAAATACCTTGGACCTGGGCAGACGTAAGACAGCACTTAGAAACAGTTAATAAAACTCAGCTGACAAGGGGATAACTTCATGAAGTGCCATATGCTGCTTTTGTTAGGTGCCCATAAATTGAAATAAATCATTCTTTTAAGTAAGCGTAAAGCTCACTCTGGAGGTCTAAGTGCTCCGGCCACTTTTCTTCCAGTATCTCTTACAAAATTCTGTTTATTTCTCATGTGTTAAAAGTTCTGTTTCCCTCAACACGGAAGGATTTCTGTAAGAGAAAACAGTTACCCTGCTCAAGTTAGTCTGCACACTCACCAAGGTGGGCGTTTTTTGTTTGGTTTTGGGGAGGTTGTTTTTATTTCTAAACATCAAGTTTATCATGCAAAGTGCTGATCAGATGTAAACTCATTCTGCCAGGTCAAATTTTTTTTTTCCCAAAAAGAGTTATAGGTTAAATTTATATCAGCAGATTTTATGTAAGCTATCATCTGTCAGCACCTGTCTAGCTTTATGCAAGATTGGGTATCATTTGTCCTCCCACAGAGAGAATAAAAGCAGAAAACCAGTACAAAACACCATGCTGTGTATTTGGCTAACTCGACAGGATATGGGGAAAGACGGACAGGAGGAAATCAGGTTGCGCTGAAATGGTTTGTATCATTTCAAAAAAATGTCATTGGGTTGCAAAATACATTTCATATGTGCAAACTAAAATGATTTGCTAGGGACTTGCAAAGCAAGAAGAAATGTAATAACTGTAGCCATTGCAAAAATAGAAGGGCTTAGAGTAGTTAAGCCCAAGACATCAAAAGGAGGAAAAAACATAAAAAAAGGGGGCGGGGGGTGTGTGTATGTGTGTACAAGAAAAGGAGAGAATGTGTGTTTCTTGATTTTAATTATGATTCTATCAACAAGCCAGGAGCTCTGTATTCAGCTCCTAGCAGAAGCATCCATCTGCACAAGTAATTATTTCATTTATTTGTACACAAGCAATAACATCTGCATGCCGATCCCAGCAACACTCCGAGCACTCCCTCTATCCTGCCTCCCCACCTGTCTCCACATTTGAGCTACCAAGAGGCAGCAGAACCATCAATCCAGGCATGGGCTAGCTGCCTGACAGGACAAAGACCCACACTATTTTAAAATTATTTCCTTGTCAGCATTTTACGTGTTAAAGCAGAATGTTTGGATTCATTAAGGAATGTGGATGGAGGAGAGACTATCTTCTTTCTCAGCTGGAGCTTTGCACGCTCAGCATTGCTATCATGGCACTTCAATTGGTTCCCCACTTCAGGCAGGTGGATCCTGGTGAACACTGACCCAGGACAGGCATTTCAGCTCTGCTTTATAATTTGAGTTCTCTAAAGTGCCTACTGTTGCATGGCAGAAGAGAGATGCATGTTACTCCTACCCTGTGGGCATAACACACAACTTTTCACGAAATCACTACCCAAAATCCTGTATATTCAAGGCTAAAAATCTTGCAAGTGGTAGGTGTTAAGTTAAAGCGAAACGGATTAAAGTCAAGTGAGACCCCTCAGACAAGGCACACTTCAGATTTCCTTTATTTCCCATTTAGCATATTCATTTCCATGCCCGTGGGAAATGAAGAACAGATGACGACAATATCATCAACAAGTAACCACCTCAAACGTATTTTCTGTCTTTCTCATGTCTAGATAAAATTCTAGTAACAAGTAGTGCCTAACAAGAGGGTTCGATGTGAAACTGGAAACTAGAGTTTCAGAAGACAGCAACACAGGTATAGCCCCAGGGCCCGCTGGTGTGGACTACTCTATATTCTGCACTTCTGGAGCAGGTTGACCTTTTCCACCTTGAATAGCAAATGTTCTGGATTCTGAAACAGCTGTACCCTCCACGCGCCAGATGGGGCTGACGACACCATCTTGCAGCTTATCTATATCCTGCAGCACATCTGTAACATCCCTGAAGTCACTCTGGGACTCACATCTCCATACATTGTCTGCCCCACAGTTCATATTATGAAAACCATGCTCTGTTTTACATTGCAGGACATTTGTGTTTTGGAAGGCAAGCTACACCACCAGTGCTTATGTCACCTGGATCTTCCACACTTCATGGTCTTCCTCTGGAGCCAGGCCAATTGCCCACCACCACCACCACACACTCCCTAGTCAGGCAGCCATACCTGGAGAAAAGGCGGCCACACAAATACTTCATCCAGGGCCTGACCAGCAACTGAAACAGAAGTGTGTATTTTCAGCCTGAGTGCTTTCTGGAGAAGTCCCAGGGTAGAGGTTGCCATCCTCACGCAGTGAGTGGTGCTGCAAGGCATCAGGAACTGGGTGAACCATAACACCAGAACAATCACAACAAACACTGTTTCTTCTGGTTCCTCTACATCCTGCCTGTAACTGACTCTGCTTGTGCTTCTGGCTTCCAGATGTAATGCTAGCAACAATTCTTCAGCTTAGGACTTGGAACAGTAACAGCCCCACAAACACGCCCATGAAATGAGCTATTGACAGAGGTCCTCTCTACCTTAACTGAGACAGCACTGGTTTACTGGTTTCTTCATTCCCCTCTGTCCACACTGGTTTACACCTCAAAGTCCTCCATGCAGTTAAAAAAAACAACAACTAAACAAACAAAAAACCCCATATCCGAACAACCAAACAGAACAAGATGATCCATTTCCCTAAACATTCCTCAGCTTAGTCTCACTTGCATCTGCAAGTCCAAAGGGCAGTATTTGCAAAGCCCAAGCACCAGACCCATACAATGGCAACACCCCATGCATCCCCACTGGAGCAGACAGCTGAGGTCAGGCTTGCACCCCCACAGTGGCATCGCTGATCAAGATGACTCTCAGCACCCCTTCCTACCTGCCTGTGGCTGGAGAACAACAGGTGTCAGAATGGGCAAAGATGGGTCAGGCACCTCCCCCTTTCTCCTCATAGATACCTTTGAGAAACTCATCGTTTTTTGCCAGCCTAGAGAAACACACAACTCAGGCTCCCAACAGACCTGCAACAGAAGTCAAAATAAACCCCTCAATGAATATGTGTATGTTAATACCAGGTGTATCCTTGGTGATTCCCTGGTGGACTGTCCCAGAACACCTGCTGGGAAAAGATGGTCCACCATCTCCAGGTAGTGTCTCAAAGTCTTGGTAGAATACTGCAGCCACCCCTAGTGACCTCAGCTCCTCCACGGCACCTTTTGCTGCAACTCCAACCACAGGAAGAACACCACAAGCAGTAATGTTCATTTAATTTCAGTGTTACTGCAGTTCATAAAATCAATGCCATTCAATCAAACTCCCCTGCTTAACAGAGAACATGCCCCATATAATATACTGTTTTCCACTGCGCCTAAGTTTCGGAGTACATCACTTCAAAGCAGCTTTTTTTAAACAAACTGTAATCAAGGATGAGTTACAGCCTTAACCTAGAATTGATTCAGACTTGTGCTAGGAGTGACTGACAGTCAATTGATACCACAACTGCTAAGTGGCTTCTATAAAGCTGGTCTCTCTCCAGTCCCTAAAGAAACAGGTGCCCACGCTACAGAAGTCAGCAGCAGTAGGGCTGCATGAATCACCACCCCAGGGCAGACCAGTCAGCCTCAACCACGTCAGCCACCAGAGCCAAATGATCCTCTGAAGTTTTATTCTGAAATGAGCCCCATACATGGCACAGTCAAGGTACTCAACACAAGGCTTCTGTTTCAAGTCCAACAGACGCTCCTGATGGGAGTTTTTAATTTACAAATAACTAAAAAAAACCCCACACCCCTCAGCATAAAAATATAACACAGATCTTCCATTGTCTCCAACACATTTACTCCTCAAAATTTGGTTTGCATTGTTAAAATGGCAGCTTTGCTGAGGTTCCAGAGAAGACAGTTTCAATGAGAAATGGCTCGATGAGACATACTGAATCCCGAAGCTTTTATACCCTCCACCTTCTGAAGATTAGACCCAGAAAACAAGAGCTTCCAAGCAGAGTCTTGCAGCCACCTTTCGAATCATCACAACAGCATCCTAACCAATTAGCGTTGGTCGTACTGCTCCTGCACCTCAGCGGGGTGGTCAGAGCACACACAGGGACCCAACAGATCTCAAGGCAGAGGCTTTCTGCCTCTCCGAAAAAGGCTCTTTTGCACAGTTTTTTTTTGCCTGCTTTGTTTTCAGGCATAGTGCATAAATTCCAAAGCATCCTGAGGTGTTACGGTTTGAGGATGCCACAACAATTTATTGTCATACAGACAATTATTCTTTCACCCAATGACCCATCCCCACCTGGGAAAGGGAATCAGAAAAAACAAGGAAATCCGAGGGTTGAAACATAAACAGACTTAATAGAATAAGACTAACAAATTAGCATTAATAATACTAAAAAACTTTATTGATCCCTAAGCAATATAAAATTTACAAGGATTATGCTCAGCCAATTCTATCCATAGGAAGCTGTGCACTCCCAGCAGTGGACAGCAAACATCAGACACTGAGCACTATGGCATCTGGAGGAAGAGAAGGCCTCAAGGGTCTGGCACCAGGGCAAGAAGTTTTCCAGATCACAGCTATTATAGAAAAGGAGAAACTCCTCAGCAAACTTTCTAATCTACATTGAATAGGATGTTCAAGGTATGAAATAATTCTGCTGGCCAGGTTGGGTCAAGTGCCTGGGTCTCCCTCCTCCTTGTCCGTGCATCTGGCTCAAGAACACCGAGACCTTGAAACCCGCATACCATAGCTGGCTATAAAGGAAATGTTTTCACAAATTCAGACACTAGGGTCTTCTAAATATGCAGTTTTCTGTAGCATTAGAAGAGACCATACTGAAAAGTAAAATTACTGAAAGAGAAATTAATCCTGTGTCCCTCAAACCAGGACACTAAGAAAAACAGACCAGGTAAAATTAAGTCAATTTCTTTCAACCCCACTCCCTTCTCACAGTGAACCCCAGCATCCCATTCAAGGAAAACGTAGTGGTCAAAATGTTCCATAAAACACAAAATGCCACACAACCCACTCGCATCTGGCTTCCATCTACATCTTGAAGAACAGAAAAAAATAAGACTGCTTCACACACAAACAATTTTCACATGTTTAATGTAATGGCACCCTAATTAATTTTACAGTACTTTCATCTCCACTAGATACTGTGTTTCAGAAGTATAATGGGAAAAAAACAAACAATATTTTTTTTTTGTAAAGTTTTAGATACTCAACCATTTGCAATTACATATGCCTAAAAGCCTTTCAAAAAATTGTGAAGAATTGTATTTTTCACCCTAACACAACAACAAAAAAAAAAAGGTTTTGCTGGGTCTTTTCACAAGATAGGGAGATCGAAGATGGCACTTAAGAAACTTCTGAAGTCAGGGGTGTCATAAGGTTATACCAGGACTTCCGCTGGAGAGCCTGCCATGAAGCAAACACTATAAATAGGAAAAGAATGTGCAAGAGCTCTGAATAAGTGAGTAGCACAACATGTTTTGCAAGCTTGTGTTCCGATAGCAGTGGAACTGAAGACTGCTGGCTGAGGAAAGCCTGCCTGACTTTCTTCGGCTGAAGTCCATTCAAAGCATACCCATCACAGATACCCATCAAAGCACACCACACATATGGCTAGCAGCACACTAGATCCCACGCTACTAGCGATGAGCTCTCCTTTGGATTTTACCTTGGATCAACAACCAAAACAAGCAGAAAGGTCACTTTAAGAAGCCATAGGAATAACAGGAAGTATTTGTTGGTGTTCCTATGACAAGTAATTAAGAGAACTGATATGGAAGGAGATAAAAATAGATTAGCCAGAAGTCTTTTTAAAGTACTATCAGTTAGAAAACTAGCAACCCTATCATTTTATTATCTGTTTCATAGTTTGACTCTAAAGAGTTAAGGAAACCAAGTACATTTTACTCACACAAAGTCTGGAGCACCCTTAAAGAAGGAAATCTAACGAAGCAGCAGCCACAGACCCTTGATTTTCACCTAAAAGCTTAGCCTGGAAGATGGTGAACTCAAACAGTCAATTGAAACACTTAAATTTTGGGGGTGGCTGCATTTCCTACAATTTACAGTGCTCATTTTAGCTTTTATTCCTCTAATTCAGGATTAGGGAATGGACTCAAGTTCATAACTAGAGAAAACTACCTTCGGAGAAGTCAATGGTTTGGTTCAAGTAGGAACTTTAAATATTCCTTCTCCCATGCTTAGGAACTGCTCATTCTGCTGTTCCCAATTTTTTTTTTATTATTATTTTATATTAAGAAAATATTAAGTAGAGTAAGAAAGGCATTAACATTTTACCTTTCCATTCTGCTTCTACAGTTGCCTCCCACCACTAGGTTCCAGCAGTCATCATCCCTAAAGGACAATCACTAATACTCTCTCATATTTAATACTAAAGGCCACACCCTGCCAAAGTCTTATCAGTGTGAACAATTCTCCTCAAATGCATACAGAAATGTCCTCTAAAAAACTTGCTATTTGTAAGAGAAAGTAATTCAGAACTTTAAGTTAGTAATTTGTTCACTTGGATGCCCATATGATATGAATCAGGCAGCTAATTTGATTCATGCACAGGACTGATGGGGTATGTTAAAGAAAAAAATGCAGAAATCTACATGAATTACAGTTTTTGCTTGAGTCATATATTAATTATACAGAAGAAACTAAAAATCTCTACTTGCACAGAAAAAGGGTGGAAATAACACAGACACACTCACTCCAGCACTTTTCCTACTATAAGAATATTGCACATTCCGATAATGTTGCACAAATTACTGGCTTTATATAAAGACCATATATGAGGTATTAGTCTATTAATAAATAAAGAAGAACATGGAAAAGAAAAAGCACTTAATATAATGCAACAATCCATTCCAAGTATTTAGTGAATGAAAACTGAACAAGCAATAATACATACCCTTGAGGGGAAGATTAAAGTTAACTTAGCAAATAGGCAGCTTTCAATATCCATCCCAGAGGCGAAGGGTTAAATCTCTTTTGATAAAGACTTTAAGAACACAAAGGCTATTTAGAACACTGTTGTTTAAAATGCTCATTTTGCTCATGGAATCAATCTGAAAGGTAAATTCTTATCTCACAATTCCAAAGGGATAGCCATATGTGGGTGACAGCAAGTTTATTAAGGGGAACCAATTTGACATACTAAACCTGTATTACTAGTTAAGAAATAAAACAAAACTTTTTGATTAACATCAGTCAAAATATTCAGGGGCTTTGTTGTGTGTTTTTTTGTTGGGTCATTTTTTTTGTTTTAAATAGTTGAGACTGGTTATGGATTTCCATGGTGCTGAAATTAATACCCAGTAGTGCTGTCCTTATTATCAGATTCCAGCACCAAAAGACATTAGAGGAATACAATAATTGCAATTTTTAGTTTTACTATGTGTTTATGT
>NW_009647572.1:4160735-4163631 GCF_000708025.1 Charadrius vociferus | reverse complement strand
CAAATCTGTCAATCTAAACACAATCTATCTATTTTTTATTTAGAACCTTCCAGAAACACTAGGAATCTGTAGGCAAGCTTATCTAGTTTAAGTTCACTAGAGCACAGGGGAGTATTTAAGTTCAATAAACTGAGCTACAAAAACTACATTGCACACGTGATAATATGACAAGCATAAAATAAGAGTGTTTTCAGTATGCTCTTCCAAACCTTGTTAAAGAGATACTTGTATTTTGGAAAGAAAGAGAAAAAAAACAAAAAAAAAAAAGAGACCTTGTGTGCACAAAAACTTACAGACATGAATAGTCCTTAAAAAAAGTCAAGGGTTATTCAAATCCTAAAATCTTTTCAGGCCAAAGAAAGGCTATTTGGAAACAAAAGTAATTCCTATATGACTCTCCTAGATCACGCACAATCTTAACATATTCCCTCTTGTGATTTTCCAATTTTAAAAAGCGGGTTTTTATTAATACATTTGCAATGCTAGAGAGAGTAACAGAGACCCAGGTAAGTCATATTTCTGCTGCTATTTTGTGTAAATTATCTCATTTGCACAGTAAGTCCGTATCAGGTAAAAACTGCAAGTATCTCCTCTGCTGCAATCTATGAACCAGTAACTCAAACAGTCCTGAACTGGCATATATGAAAAAATTATATTACATTTCTGAAATTAAAAATATATATCTTGTGTTGAGGTTCAAATTTATGGGAAGTATTTACTAAACTGAAATACACAAGATGATTTCTCTCCCATTCTAAGTAGTTACTGACACATTTACTTCCCAACTGCATGTTGTTTCTGTTTTGAAGATTAGTTTTATCTACAATTTCTTTATAGCAGTTAAGTGTTTTTTAGAACAAACAGTTCAAAGAATTTTTTCCATGTTAGCACAAAACCAAGAAAGATTACGAAGATGTTGAAATAGGAAGAAAAGAGATGAAAAGAAAGGAAACATTATTGTCCAGAACAGTCTGTATACGTGGTAACCATGTTTCCTCGTCTCTGAGTGACAGTCCTACAGTGCTTGCTGGATCCATGAAACCTGGTATCAGTTCGCACTGCATGTCGGTGTGCATTTTCAAAGTCACTAAATGAAAACATTTTTTCCATATTTTCAAACACATCATCAAACAGTCCACCTCCAAAGGAGAACTCCTGGAAAGAACGTCTTTGCCGATTGTGAGCTTCCCGATGACTTCGGAAATGATTTTCAAAGTGCTTTTTTGACCGTGAGTTTTGACTAAAGAGGTCAAAGTCTTTGAACAGATCATCAAAGTTGAAATTAAATGACTGATGAAATGGGCTTTCATTGTTTCCTTGTCCTCCATGACGGCCAAACTGATCATATTCTCTTCGTTTATTCTCATCTGATAATGTTTCATATGCTATTTCCGTTAAAAACAAACAAAAAGTTTAAAAAGTTTATTTATATTCCCATTTAAAAAAAGGAAAAAAAAAAAAGAAAACCATACACAAGCACAAAGAACAGCTTTCTTCCAGTCCTTCAACAGAACAAATTTCAAGTAAGACTTTCATTCGACAGACAAGCCCAAACAAGCTCAACATTTGTTTAACTTTCTCCAACACAGAATAAGCTGTTTAAAAATGAGTAACTATTTATAATAATAAACATAGCTCTACTATGAGGACAGATTATATTATATTCACATAATACAACATAGTTCAACTAGCAATAAAGATTAGTGCTTATATTTGAAAGAAAATAGCAATGACACACAGCAATCAGAAAGACTGAAGGAGAGAGGATGAGTTAGGAGCTCTGCCTAACAAAATTAACTGCATGCTGCATTCCTATCACAGAAACACAGTGCAAGGTCTGCAAAACTACTTGCCAGCCAGCAAGTTCTAGCTACACCGCAGTTACAACTAAGCAACAGGATAAACATCAGGAGATAAAATAAATGGAATGAATTTCCTTTACGTCCAAATTTTCAATTTTTCAAAAGTTCAACAATAAACCTAGACTTTGTGTTTAGATATACCTAAAATGAAACTAGGTTTCCATCCAATCTTTGGTCCAGAACTACAGCTACAGGTGTTCCAAGGCAGAAACTCTGACAGATAATATACCCATTCTGATAACATTAAGTATTTTAAACGCTTCCAATTTTTATCTATCAAAGGCTTGCAACTATTCTATGTACTTCAACACTTAAGAGTTCCCAATTCCTCCTGTAATAAGAGGTCCCCCTTCCTCCCTTCCGTTATATTAATAACTGCCTTTCTTTGAAAATAACTTTTCTGCAGACAAGAAGGTACAACCCAGAAATCTCTTTTAGCTTAGTTCGAACAACACAAACAGATGGACATTATAACTCAAGTCTACAGGAGGCAGAAGTGGGAACACTTTATTTTTCAGCAACCCTTTTTCTATTCTGGATTATTCGCTTCCACCATTATATTTTAATCACAAAAACAATTATGAAAGGTGTATTGCTAGGATCACAGGATAATTCAGGTTGGAAGGGACCTCAGAAGGTCTCTACTCTAACCTCCTGCTCAAAGTAGAGTCAGTTACAAGATCAGACTAGGTTACTCAGGGCTTTGTCCACTCATTCCCTAAAAATCTCCAAGGTTGGAGACCGCACAACCTCTCTAAGCAACCTGTTCCAACCCTGGCCTATCCTCAAGATGAAAAAGTTTTTCCTTATAACCACTCTGAACCTCTCACACCTGTTGTATCTTGTACTCCCACCATGAACCACTGGAACACCTTGCTGTGTTTTTTTTGATAATCTGCCCCATAGCTACTGGAATATTGCTATTATGTGTCCCTGAAGCCCTAGTAATCCTGAGCTGGGTCTTATTAGACAGGTCAAAAGAAAAGAATTAACCTCTTAGGGCTAAAGTTGTCCTACTGCCAAGTAGTTTTTGT
>NW_009647572.1:4156531-4160685 GCF_000708025.1 Charadrius vociferus | reverse complement strand
TGTAAAAGGCCTGCCTATGTGCAAGGACACAGAAACAAGTCAGATACTGATATTCGACATTTGACAGCACAGAAGTAGGATTCAGAAAAAAATATCTTTTTACCTCTTATTCAGTAAAAACAGAGCATACTTAAGTTACCACATTTGATCACAGATCTAAGCGATGTATCAAATTATTAAGGCTAAGGTTAGTGTATAGTACCTTCAGCAATTTCTCTAAATTTTGCTTCTGCTCCAGGACTCTTATTTTTGTCTGGGTGGTATTTCATAGCCAGCTTGTGAAATGCCTTCTTGATCTGGCGGTCAGATGCATTTTTTGGCACTCCTAAGATATCATAATAGCTCTCTGTAGCCAGTATTAATTCAGTTATCATTAAAATGCAGAGAGCAAATGTGAAGACAGATTGTGTAGTGGCCATTTCTCTGGTTCCTAGAAAGAAAAAGAAATATACTTGAAGAACAAGTTATTTAACATTCCACAACAACTTAAAGGTACAACTATAAGAGGGAAGAGGAAGACTTGTATATTTCAGAAGTCACTCAGGGACAGACATGTAAGCACGTTGTTTCACACGTGTCAAATGCCATTCCCCTAGTTTCATAGTCACGGAATATGTAAATGAAAATGCTGCAAATTCACATTTCACGTGCATCACAAGCATGCTTTAGTGTTCATCTTTGTGGGAGAATGTTTTACACCTATCCTTAACTGTACAGAGCTGCTGAAGTAAATATACAATACGTTTCACTGTATCAAACAGTTCACGCTGACATACCTGAACTAGCTTTGAATTAATTCTTGAGTTCTAGGACCATAAACACAGCAGCTCTAAATTAAGCATAGGTTGCAAAAACCCAGTCAACACTGGAAGACCAATTCACTGATTAGCTTGTGCAGCAATAAGAGCCTGAAAATACAACTCGCCTAAAGACTGACTGCAAGGAGCAGAAAGACAAGACTGTTAGACACTCATTCTCAGCTTCAGAAGGTCATTCAACTGACCCAAGAACACGATAAATGGTAAAACACTCATTTAGAGTACAGAGTTCAGTCAAGTGGGTCAAATTTTCTTTTACTTTACAATGGGCTGAGCTTAGCTTACTTTCATATTAGATTGTACTATAAATAAAACCACCTACCACATCTTTGATATCAAAGAATTCATCTGATAAATATCACTGCATATAGAGGATTACATATGAAACTCTCCATGTCTGAACTGAGCTCAAAAAAGAAGTTGTCTATACAAGACAAGCAGCTTCAACAATAATTAAAAGTTGTAACTTTTTCCAGCAACATATTTATCAAAAAAGTTACAATTTAAAACAAATTGATGTTAGAACTTGGGGCAAAAGCTGTGGCATAAGTCATAAGAAAAATGTGTTCCATGCTGCTACATGATCTTTCATGATTTTTATGAAGGACAGAGTGAGCTTTTCCTACCAGAAGGAGAGATCAAATAATTTTCCAAGGCCTGTGCATATATATTTAACGCACAGAGTACAGAAACGTGAATGTTCAAAGACAGAACGCTGGCTGTCACCCAACCAGCAAGAGGTACAACAAGGCCTTGAACATGCCAGAAGTAACATGTCCCTGTCACCAGATTACACTGATTTGAGTGTACTCTAAGTACAACTCAAAGAGATGAATGGTATTACTTTCCTGAAAGTTGAATAAACTTGACCTTACTGTCTGAATACCATTAAAGTTAGAATATTTTCAGACGCTATGAGGCCCAAAGACTTATCACACAGAGTTCAAAACCTTCGAGTATTAGGTACAGAAGACAACTAAGCTTTAACAGAAAGTCTAAAGAAACTTAACACCTAAGCACCAAACATGGAAAAAAAAAAACAAAAACCCACAAAACATTTCTAATAGGTAAGTCAGGGGGTTAAAATGAATCTTGTGAGGCAAGAGCAAAAAGCTCATAAGATTAACATGCCCATGCCCTCTTAAGCATTTATTTGGCTAGAAGCCTGCATGATATCAAGTGTTAAGTAGCAGCAGTTGAAACAAATGGTATTTTGATCAGTGTACTTAGATACCAAACGGACAGTTCTTTTCAGTATTCTTTGTGCACGATACCAGACGCATTTTTAGCACAAGCCTTTCTACATATTTGCTCTCACCAGTTCACTAACCTGAAACTTTGCCACCTGGGCACTGAAAACTACACACATGTACATCCTTCCACCCTTTGGGGGCTTTTTTCCTGTTTGTTCCTATTAGATACAGATTCATGTCTTCATCTCACATGCGAGATTGCTTTTATTTTACTTTGTTTCTCCACACCTGTATCATGCTTATATAATCAATCACCTGCTGCACTCTCTTAAGGCTAACTTCCCTGCTTCTACCATTAAACACTGAAAAGAGCTAATGAAGAGCATAAACCGTTCTTTTTAAGAGCCAAACCCTCTTTTATAACTCCTAAGTTCATCAGAGCCTGAGAACATCAAGTCATTCCCTTAAAGTTCTCTGCTCGACCTAACCTTCTCAACTTTTATTACTCTTGATAATGAATTACACTTATGTTCTCCTTTTTCTACAGTTTTAGATTAGGATTTCTGTAACGCAGTTCTATGCTGTACTTTCCCTAGTTTTATCTGGATTTCTCAAGCATATAAAAAAAAAAAATCAATACTTAAGTTTCACCGTTTTTTAAAATAACATAGACAATTTAATGCTGCCCTTGAACAACTCAATGAAACTCAAACATAATAAAATGAAATGCAAATGAAAATCAAATACAAATGAAACTCCAATATAATCAGCATTTTAAACTTGACATAGTAAGTCTTATATTTAGACACTATCATCAATTATTGAATTTACTTTTTAGGAAATATCTATTTTACATGCTGTCAGCATCTTAGTGTTGTTACTGCTAAGCAAGATATTAAATGCCTGACCTTCGTTCTGCCATCCCTAACAATTTTTACAATCACTTTCAAAATCAAGTCTCTTTTAAACACTTATTCTGGTTTGTTTCTTCTCCCTCAGTTTCCTAATTGAAAAGGGACAGACAAGTTTCACTTTCCAGGCGACGCACTGATGTTACTTAAAACTCATTCCAGAATTTGTTAAGTTCTGTATACTTCTTGACATTAAGCTCATGCCACAAAACAGTCCCTCCTAGCAATTATGAAGAACTACATTTTATTTGGGTACATCTAGCAATAAAGTTAGAGATTTTATTAAAACATATTAACTATTTAACTCTGTTGAGTAAGTAGTCACCGATCTCAACTACTATTAAGCTTGGTATAAGAAGCGTACTGTCTAATGTTTGTCCAAAGTATTATAAAGGTGATAGATAATACTCAATCAGTTCTTTATCTGTTCACCAACATTGATCAATACCTGCAAGACGAAGTGATGTTTAAGGATGACGCACTTGAAATAAAATCTGTCACACACTGAAAATAAGGAGCTACTTTCCATCTTGCAACGCAAGTGCCCTATTGCATCCCTCTTTGGAAGTAATTAACAAAGATTTGGGGTAAATGCTTATATTCACAAAGTCTCACATACTCAGAAAATCCAGAGCATCACTACTGCTCTGTTTACACGAATTGTGATCCACTATCCAGTGGAATTCTGATGTCATATAATCATTTTTGCAAACGATTCCTTAGTAGTAAGAAAGCTACCAAAGTTTTCCATCGGTTCTCATATCACGACTAACCCGATGAGTAAGCAAGTCTCCTGGTCCACAGCCAGCTACAGTACAGTCTGTCAAACTCTGGGGCTTGTACTTTTCTTAGCCTCTCCTATACTGACCAGAAAGCAAATCTAGAAGGCTCCCGAATCTTGCTCTGGAGAACTGGGAAGCGAGACGGAGCCTCCCCTGACACCATCCTCCCTAGCCAGGCCCCTAATGAACCTCGCTAGAGCCGTATCACAAAGCAAGGCCAAGCCAGAGCTCGGCAGGTGATACCAGAGACACTAAGCGACGCTGTCCCACCTCAAGCTGGCCAAGCCTAAGAAAGACCACAGTAGATGGGCCTAGTGAGAAATGAGGGCCCAAAGGGCAAACAAATCCACCAGACCGAGCCCTAGCGTCCCCTCTTACCCACACTGTCCCCAGCCCCCTTCCCCCAGCCGCCCCAGCGCCCCCTAACCTCTCCGGCCCCTCCGCGTCCTC
>NW_009647572.1:4118653-4156100 GCF_000708025.1 Charadrius vociferus | reverse complement strand
GAGGGGGCCAAAGCGCCAGGGACCAGCGCAAGCTGAGCTTCTACCCGTGAGTGGACGGCGGGGGGCGGGGGAGGGAGGGGAAGGCCGACCCCGGGGATGGCGAGCGCCAGAGGGGCCGACCCCGCGTGAGGCGAGGCCCGCAGCGACACCTCAGGAGCCGGGGGAGGGGCGAGAAGGCAGGTGTAAATGGCGAGAAACTAACTTTAGGGACTGGGAGCCGCCTCTGAGCCCTGCCGGGTCCTGAGAGGGCGGGGGGAAATAGCGCTGTCATCTCGGGGGGGGGGGGGAGCAGGCTGAGTAGTTAATCACACACACATACCCCCACCACCACCGCCGCCACCCCGGTGCCGACCCGGGGAGGGGTACAGCAGCGCCGAAGGGCCCTCGAAAAGGTGCAGAGGGTTCATGCAGTGAAAACCAAAGAGAGTCGACTGAAAAAATAAAATTTGCGCCTATGACCATGAGGCTGTTCAGCTGTTAGAGCCCAGTAGCAGCGGTTAACACGGGTTTGGGTTTGGGTTTTTTTTTCAAGCGTGGCTGCCTTTGTGGAAGGGGTGTTTCAGGAGGGCGAGCATTAGTGGAGGCATTGGCTTAATGGTGAGGGAGGTGGGTGTCCTCTATCTGACAGCTCGCAAGCTAACCGGAGGGCCTAACGGAGTAGGAAAGTAAACATATCTTGATTCTTTAAATATTCCCACTAGAATTATTATCTTGCCTAGGCTGTGAACAGAAGCATTGCTGGTTTGTTTGGAGGCAGCTAAGCTAGCTGGAAGCTAACTAGCTCAGTTGCCAAAAACCAGTTTATGGTGGCAGCATGGTACTATCCGGCCACCCGATTGATTAGTCACCGCCCCAGGCCCGCAGTAACCTCTGTACTGTTGTGGTTACGTGGCTGTTGATTCCCAGAACGGTGAGTTAAAAACCGTGTTTCTTGACCCTGAGAGGAGCACAGTGCCGGTAACTAAATATTAATGTATTTATGTTGAATAAAAGTATGATAAGCACTTGTCAACAGAAGGAATTTTGTAGCATTTAAGAAAAATTTGAAGAATAAATTTCACAACTAGCCTTAAAATCTGTTTTGGTAAAATTTGTACCTCAAACTAAGTTGTCAGTTGTTTCAGTTGCGGAGTAGTCGTTATTCCAAGATCAGGAAGGCTATGTAGGAAGACCCACAGGAAGACTGCTTTGGAGAGGATTTTAGTTTATATTGAAGGAAAGCTCTTTTTCTCACCATGTCTTAATATGTGATTCATCGTAAAACAATCATGAAAATGAGGGGAAATAAATTATTTATGTTGCTTTAGAGAATGTGAGTGCCACATGGATGATCAAAACAAATTTGAGTGCTGATACTTATTTATATTCAAATGTATGGCATCAGTATAAAGATGATTGCAAAAACACAGCTGTTTTATCTAGCCATTGAATTGTGCTGCATTATGAGTATCGTGGTCCTGTAGAAGGGGTGCTGAGATTTGATATATAGAGATCTCTTGCCCTACATTAGCAACTACTACTGATATGAATTGCAAGTAATTATTCCCTTGCCCCTTACCACCCCAAAGAAGTCCTCTGCTGCTCTGTGATTTTGGTTCTGACCCCCTTCTGAACTTTTTAACTGTGACTTGATCTCAGCTGGCCTAACAGCTTGCCTTTGTTTTATTTCTTCACCTCTCTGACTTGTGCAGTGGTGGCAGTTTCCGAATAAATTCTCTTCACTTCCTCTTCCTGTTTTCCTTTTTTTTGGTGTCTCATTTACACCAGACAATAGATTCTGTTGATGAGTAAGGGGGTATTGAGGCAGGAGCAGGTTTTGGCAAAGCTGCCTTTAAGCTAACATAATAAATTTTGTTATCAGGCATTGTCTCTCACTACAGAATATTTTGTTTCCCAGCTGAAGCTGGCTGGCTGTGGGGAAGGGGAAGGCAGTGAGTGCTGTGTTGCGAGGGTAGCAGCAGTGGAAGCAAATGTTCTCTATTCCTTCTTGGAAAGGATGCAGTTGGTGTCAAGACCTTCAAAAGAAAGAAGCCATCCTCTTACTGTGAGCCTTCTTTGGACCTATGTAGTAACATCCCAGGCTAAGCTCTGTTACTCATGCGGCATGCTGTATAATATATGTAATGCTGCTATTGGGTGTACACAATCAAAGCAGGCAGGATTTGAAAAGGCTGAACCTCTAACCTGTCCTTGGGAGGTTATTGTGTTCTTGCTATCCTTGCATTCCTGCATTCCTTGCATCTTGCTATCTTTGCATTCCTGTAGACACTCAGAGCCAGATGCATCAAAAACTTGCTCTGTCTCCTTGGTAACTTCGAAACTTAAATGGCAACAAATGCAAAACATTGGGGAAGAGGGTGAAGACACGCACATTTATCCTGTGAATCTCAGGTATCTTTCTCTCAAAATCAGCTAAGTTTGTATTTTTATGAACACGGTGGGCCTGCGTAAGAGAGTCATTGCCATATGTGGGTTTTGGAGGAAACCTGCAGCTTCAGGGATGTGAGGGTGGGATCTAGGGTTTGCCAAGAAGTAGCCTGACTCACTGGTGCCTTTCATAGCATTCAGGTGACAGCGGGCACTCCAGGCTTTCTCCCCAGCTTCTGTTCTTTGGTAGTACCTCACTGCAGAACCAATTTTTTTGTGCACTGAAGTTCCATAAATGTATGGTAATAAGCATAACCAAAATAACTGATTATTAATTAAAAGGAAACGAGCTTAAGGAGGAGAAATGGAATTAGGAATGCTCCATTTGTATTTAGGGAGTAAACCAAAATGGCTCTTGTAAAGAGGCTGTAGGCACTCATTCACATCTGGATGTTTCTGTTGTCCATCATACTGGCAACAGCTCATGTTTTTTACATCCTACAGTTACCATCAGGTCAGGTTTAATGACCACATAAATCTGTCTCTTACTGTTTCATATCCACAAAAGCATAGATTTTTTTAATTATTATTGCTCATGATTCTAAGCAATATTGCTTTCTTAACGGTAGTTATTTAACAGTGTTCAGAATTCAAGTTATGGTTTATGTATATCGTATATGGTTATATGCTAGAGTTGAAAGAAACTTGATAAGCACCAAATAAATCTGTAAGTGCATTACAAATACCCTGATGTCTGTCTGGTAAGACATGAGAGCCAAGAGTGGTCTGAATGTTCATGTTGCCATTATCGTAACTGCTTAACTCTACATGTATCATAATGAG
Organism: Charadrius vociferus; assembly: GCF_000708025.1. Taxonomy (NCBI): domain Eukaryota; kingdom Metazoa; phylum Chordata; class Aves; order Charadriiformes; family Charadriidae; genus Charadrius; species Charadrius vociferus. Next base: position 4,152,890 of record NW_009647572.1, on the reverse strand, counting down.
CCTTTAATTTCCCTTTAATTTGTGTATCGTGATTCACTAAGTAAATTTTATACTTTCACCCCCTTTCTTTTAATGTAGTTCTCTTTCCCATGTAATTTGTCTGACCATTTGCATATATTTTCAAAATAATTTAATTTTTTTTCTGTGAATGTGTATACTCTTAATTTTCCTTTTCAAATAGATTAGATGGTTGAAAAGTTAGTTATGGGTTACATAATATTGTGTGGTCTCTCTACGCTGTAAGAAAGCTTGATTGTTGAAACACAAAATACAGAAATGCTTTGCATTTGTGTGTATTTACTTTTTGAACAAAATTTAAATCCTGCACTGGAAATATTCACATTTCCAAGTTATCAGATAATCTGAAGTATGACACATATTAAAAGGTACTCTGTTAAAAAATAGTAACAAAATTTTTTATTATTAGTTGTGTCTAGTAAGACAAAAAAGCCCCAGAAATATTATTTCTAAAAAGAGGGCCAGACCTTACTTTTTTAAAATTATGTCAGAATATTTCATCTGACTTCAGCAGAACTATTTTCTGAACAAGTGTTGTGAGATCAAGCCTTTTAAAACATCTTGGGCATGGGTTCTGAAACACTTGGCTAGCAGAAATCAACAGAAATTCTGCTGCTGAATTGGAGCAAATATCCAACTAGAAATAATTCAGATAATTATTGGTTTAATGTGTAAGTGACATCCTGATTAGCTTTTCATATTTAAAATTTTTTAAAAATGCTTATTTTAATCTTTTTGTAAGGAAAGACTACCTTGTAAGAAGCAATGAGATATTCTTTATTTTAAAAGAAAAAGAAAAAAAAAAGTTTTTATGTTTGTGTTTTTGTTTGTTTTTTCAACCACTTTAAAAAAGGTTTCCACTTCATGATAAAGAGAGACTTGAGAAATGGTTGCGGAATATGAAACGAGATGCGTGGACTCCGAGTAAGCACCAGCTTCTGTGCAGTGATCATTTTACTCCTGATTCCCTTGATGTGCGATGGGGTATACGGTACTTGAAACACAATGCTGTACCAACAATTTTCTCTTCCCCAGATGATGAGGTATTGTATTCCTATTTTTTTATTATAGTACAAAGCTAGCCAACTATTTAAGTAATGCAGATGTTATAATTACCTGTATTGTATTCATCTTTTATTTTAAAAATAGAATTCCCATCCATCAAAATATTTTGTCAACAGGACTGACACAAAACAAGTATGTGATTCCAGAGTGTAAAGGAAGAAAAACTTCCCATACTTTGACTGGAGGTTCAATATCTTTCTAAACTGGAAATTACAGAAGCATTTCCTATAGGAAATTTCCCATAGGAAAATAAATTTCCTATGAAAATACTATGATTCTAAATATTTTTTCCTGTGCAATTGGTCTTAATTAATATTTAAAAATTATTTTAAGGCCTTTTATTAACTGTACATAAATACTGGCTCTGGAATGTATTAGTTTCAAACTACACATTTCTCTTTCCCGTCCCTAACCTCTCTAACAAGAGTTCAGGGGTGTAGGCTGCTAAAGCCACAAAGACTATTCCATCATGTCTTTCACAGAGTTCTACTATTTGTTACATAAAAATGCTGTGCTACAGAGGCTATAGCTAATCTTGATCAAAGCTATGCTAATTCTCTTCTGGCACATAACTGTCTTCCTCTGGATCATTGGATTGGAGGTCAGAGAAATGGAGAGACTGGAATTACTGTCAAGCCTAAATTGCTGAAACTGAAATGTGTGGCTAGTAAATTTTACAAAATAATTTATTTTTAGTCATAAAGTTCTCTTGTCTTCTTGGACAGCTACAAGTGCCCTGACTGCTTCCGACTCTGTAGAGTGAAAAGCAATCATGGTGAAGCTCTCAAGTATAAAAATAGAATTTCCTGTGATTTATGGTGGTAGTAACTTAGCAATAAATATCTTTCCTTCCACCCCCCAACTCTGCTTCAATATATCCCTCGCTTGCCTGTGCTGTCATTGCAACAGGGAGCCCTAGCTTGTGGAACTGGACTTTGCTGCCCTGTTCTTCTGTGCAATTACAGATAAACTATGTGATTTTTACGCCAAAGAAAAGTCAGCTTTTCCCCACCTCTTCATTCTCTCTTGTTTTGCATGTGACCATAGACCAGTCGTAGTACACCTACAAAAGTGGAGAGTGGAGTTATGAAGTTAACCAAGTTTTATGCGGTGGTGTTGCTAAGGACGTACCAGTGGCTTCTCCAAATTATTTTTATATCAGCAATATATGGGAAATCCCAGATAAATTTATCAAGTTTGGGAAAAGAATATTCTGTGTTTCCTTTTAGTGTATCCATCACTTCCCTGCTATCAAAAGAAAAGAGATGCCTGTTCTTGGTATCTGTGATACTGTGAACTTGCTTTCCTGTGCTCTCACTTTTCTTTCTGGTGTTATTTTCTTTAATCTCACACTTCTGACTATGCTTTTCTAAACATTTACACATATCATGTCAGTGACCACCTCAGCAAATCAACAATATCTGCTGACTTGGCCGCTGGTTCTGTAGTTGCCCCGTATGTGAGCCGACACAGGCAGAATGCAGGAACAACCACAAAACCATGGATAAAAGGCAAAGAACTAACTTAATCTTGATACCTCACACACCGTGGAATCTCTGAAGCAGCACATGGGCAGAGGCATGCAAGTTGGGGCTGCAAGCACCATGGAGTGAGAGCGTCCTGGATAGCGAGAGAGCCCTTGTTAGCAAGCGAGAGAGTGAGAGAGAGCATCCGAACCTGCTGTTTTCGTCTGTATTTCAGGGATTCAAGCAGGCATAGTTTTCCACTGTGCTTTGATCTTCCCCGACAGCAGCGCAAGAATCTCAGGCGTGTTCAATAGGGTGCCTCCGAGTCCATCACAGGCCTATGTTATCTAAGTGCGGGTGCCGTACTTGCCGAGCACGTAAGACTAAACGACAATTAGCGTGATACATGTGTTCTCCAGTACCGCATGTGTGAGTCACTTGAGCGTGTTTACGATCCTCACTGATCTTCTGTTACTCTCCCACACCCCAAAACTGGAATTTCTACATAGACTGAATATTCACAAAGACATGGGAAAGAGCTCTCCTTATTTTGGGGGAGAATCCCTTGTTATTGTGTTCCCAAGTTAATGTGGAGGAACAAGGAGCTAAAGTCCCAAGCTGCCTTTCAACACTTATCTATAAACCCTTGGTTTGGAAAAATGAGAGTGGCAAAGAGAGGGAAGAGTTGCAGTATTTGTGTAGTGTTCACCACCACGTTGCTTTATGTATTATGGAGCAAGTGAAGGATATTTCCCAGAAATGCTTAATGATTTCATTATTTCTTCTTCTAAATAAAGAATGTTAGTGTCTCACAAGTGTCTAGTTGCCTGCATTTCAGTGTCGGTAACCATTCTACATTAGTTTGCAAAGATTTTTATTTTGAAGACTGTCATAAGAGTGTGAAGGTAGGGACTGATTGACAAGGAAGCTTTTCAATGAAAGTAAAGGTCTATCTTCAAGCAGCTCTGCCCAGAGAAGTGTTTTGGTGCCCTTCCTTCAGCCTTCATGGCAGTTCTGATAGGCAAGCATTTGGGGTACATTTCCCTAATTTATTTCATAAGAGATTTGTCTCGTTAAAAGATTTAGTCTGAGAAGGCCTTTTTCAAGTGCTGGTAGAACAGAGAAAGGGAAATACTTCATTCTCTCAAAATCCCTAAGATTGATGTGAAGTACCACCTTGGAAAAGATAAAGGTAACTGAATGGATTCTATTTTTGTGTATGTTTCTCAGTCCTTTTAAGACTGAAGTTTCATATAAAACCAAATTACAAAGTTTGATATATTTAGGATACTTCAGACTACGTAGATACTTTTATGAACATACACCTTAAAGTTATCTTTTCCATCATAATCTTTTTTTTTGGCCTGGTAGTTTCCCCCCTGCCCCCTGTATTTTTTGCCTGGCCTATATTCAGCAGCGTAGCCTCTTCATGATCAAGCCAACTAGAAAAAAGTAAGACCCTCACTATGAGTGTATTTTTGTTTCACTGACTGACATACTAAAAAGCTTGTGTGGATACTGATCTTAAGTCTAATCGGGTGGGGTTGTGGTTTTTGGGGGGGGGGGGGGGGGGAAGATAAACTTCAAATTGTCTCTCTTTCAGTAACAACTTATGTTTAAAGTCCTGTTAAAATTTTATCCTTCTGCTAAAATTTCTATCCATCCAAAATAAAATTTCTCAAATTTTATGAATTGTGAGGTTTAGTTGGCAGAATTGAATTGCTCATTTAAAAACCCACCTATGTATTTTTGCATCTGCAAGCATCTGTTCATAATCTTTGTTGTTGTTATTAAATTCTCTTTGGGGTGAACCACATGACTAAAAATTTGCAATAATTGGCTAAAACAACTTTGTTGCATCTTTAATGCAAAAATCTTGTACGACATATATTTAATACAGGTATATTTAATACAATGTTTCAGGTGATAATAGGAGAAGCTAGCCAGTCATTGTCGAACAGATTTGTCTAGCCACTTCTCTGCAAGTGCTTTTAAAATTCTGATGACTTGTGTAAATCAGTAAAGTTCCAAAAAAAAAACCAACCCAAAACATATTATTGCCTTTAGAGCTTTAAAATAGTATTTTAACATTTAGAACCTGAAGCAAAGTTATGGAAGATACTTAGATGAATTTTCAGATCTCTGGTGGAATTTTCAGATGGTGTTTGTCTAAATCATTAGTTACGCTGTACCGTGCTATAGAATGAGATTTGCCCAATTTTTGGGTTTTTTTTTTTTTTTGGTTCAAGTGATTTCCTAGTCACAAGGTGGTTGGATTTGTGTTTATTTTCTTCTCCAGGAAAAAGACTCTTCTCAGAACACCCCACAAGAGATAAAGAGGGAAGACCTGGAAGAAACAAATAGAAATGTAGAGTCAAAGAAGGCATCTGTATCACTTGAACCTTGTACACCAAAGAAAAATCCTGTAATTGCAGAAAATGTAGATGAAAAAGCAGAAGTAGTTTGCTCAGCTGCGTTGAGTAAACCTTTACAAATTCAAAACCTACAACTTCAAAGCGGAGAAGGCTTCCCAGCAGACTGTGTCATTCTTGATAATTCATCTAAGCAGCATATACATCAACCTAATCCTGTTTTAATGGCAGCAGCAGTCCAGAGCATGGAAGGTACCGTTGTTCCTACTTCTGTAGAGGATCCAGTCGGTTGTACAGCTACAGTCTTGCAATTCACAGACTCTGACTACTTGAATTCATCTCTGAAACTGAACGATGCTTTAGGGTCAATTACTGACTATGCAATTGAAAATCCTAACTCTCACATTGTAGGCTGTTCTGTTGAAGTACAGCCAACAAGTGAAAATGCAGTTTTACTGAGTACAGTCACACAAACTATTGAACAGTTCAGCGGAAGTGAAGAATCTGTCATTGCTATTATTGTGCCAGCCGAGAGTCCAGAAGAGCCTGAAATAGTAAGTAGTTCTTTCCTGCCTGTTAAGCAAGAGTTTCTTGACACAGAGGAGACAGAAACAGATGCACCTGTGTATATGAATGCTTATGGTGGAAGTGAAGTATTACAAACTGAGCATTCGTACTGCAAACAAGACATAGACAGAGATCACCTTTGGCAAAAAATTTCAAAGCTCTACTCTAAGATAACTCTACTTGAAATGCAGGAAATAAAAACTTTGGGGAGACTTAGGTCCTTGGAAGCTCTTATTGGACAACTGAAGCAAGAAAACCTGCTTTCTGAAGAAAAACTGAAGATTGTAGAAAACTGCTTTACAACACTTGAAGTGACTATGATACAGTAAAGGCTCTCAATGATTGTTCTAAAATTTTAGCCTCTTTGACTGTCCTTTTGGACAAATTAACTTTTGTTTCAGTCATGGTATTTTAAATCTAATGCAAATTGTGTGAATAGCAAATATTCTGTAAAATGTTACATCAACCACTACCAAAGCTAAGTGGTAGAATATTGCCTATAAAACATGACTTGCAAGTAAGCTTTAAAAAAAAATAAAACCTGTTAAAGTTTTGTTAAAAAGTCTATGAATTGAATCAATAAAGATAAGTTAAACCTTTCTAGCTGCAAGGTCCTCTGAAACATGAAACTCCTGCATTTGGGGCAGCAAAGGAATGGACAGAATAATCATGTAGGATGGGCAATTATAAAACTGTTGGGTTTTTTTTAAAAAAAATAAGTGTCCTAATTCTCTTTCAGATGAGTAAGGAGGTATGTAATGCACATTGTCCAGTGAGGCCACAGTTACTCTTTAATCTTCTGTTCATCTAACATTTGTTCTGATATTTTTTTGTACACTTTGACCTTATTAAAATTGTTTCTTCAATAAAAGGTTTTTCCTTTCATTTAGTTCTAGAAACAAAAATTCTTTAAGAATTTTGTTACAGTGAACGCGTCAATCTCTCTTTTTTTTTTTTTTTTTGGATGATTCAGTTCAAGTGGAAAGAACCATCCTAAACAGTAATATTTTTGCTGGTTAGTAAGAGGAAAAGCTCTAGCTATTCAATGAGTGCTATCTTCTCAGCGTTTATCCTCTTGCAATCTATAGCAGGGTAATTCATATACCCTTAATAATACACTGAAGAAAACTATGCTTTGTGGAGCAAATTGCTAGTGAAAGTAGCAAAATCTGGCTCACTATTTTTCTGTATCTTATTCAAGAAATTGAATTACAAGATTAGAAGCCCTCTCCCCTGTATTGATTTCATTAATTGTTTCAAGTGCACAGGATACCATCACAGTAGAAAGATAATGACGCTTCATTTTGAGGGAAATTAATTTGCTTAAATACTTTCTGCCTATTATGTCTGTGGGCCACCCATTAGATCAAGTTCTCTGTACAATCTAGTACAGTGAACTAATAGTAGATCTTCTTGTCCCAAACATACATCGCAGTTGGACTAAATGATCACTGTAGGTCCCTTCGAACTGTTCTGTTCTGTTCTGTTCTATTCTGTTGGATTAGATTACTTGAGAGACTTGGATGTATTTTCCTTTATCCAAAAATGTGTCCCCACCACCAGTTCAGTCTAGGACTGTAGTAAATGGGTTCCTTTGTAGTCTGTTACCTGTATCTTCTATCAGACATATTCTAAACTGGTCTGCTAATCTTTTCATAAGGAATTGAGGATCAATCAACACTAATTACAGAGCTGGCCTCCAACTAGGTAACAAGTTGCAAGCTAGTCAAATTTCAGAACATTTTTGAGACTCAGAGTAGCTGCCTAGAAGCGGGCCCGCTGAAGCATACTGCTCTAAGAGATTACTCCGTATCAGTAACCACTGTAATGGGTCTGTTTTGCCCTTCAACTTGTTAACGTCTTTCAGCTCTAACCATAGGATTTACTTGGGAAAAATTCCTGAAGAAAATAAAGGTCAGTTATAAGATGATGAATTATTTGCCAGGACTGCATGACCCACTCATTTTTTTTCCTCTTGTTATAGAGTCCTGTCCCCGCAACAAAAGAACGCACTTGTTCTGCCTTGGGTGCTCTGAAATCACGAGGGGTGTCCTGTATCCTCTAGAAACGTTGCTGCTATACTGTGAACATTGTCCAACTGCACATTTTCTAATTTTTTATAAAGTAGGAGATCTTTCAAGGTGATTTACAAAATGCTATATGAAATTGCTAAATGCTTTCTCAATTTTAGAAATTTCATTAATGTCACTACACGTCCTCTGCTAACGCTGTGTATTTTAAGACTTTACCACCCAGTTCAAAAGTCCACTGTAAGTCTTGAATGGCCATGAGAGCTCAGATGTGGCAAAAGAGTTACAACACTTCAAGCTGTTGTCTCAGCAAAGCTCTGTTCCTGAAGAAAGTATGTTTGTGGGGTTTTTTTTATCATGGTATTTAAATTTCTGATATATTTTTGCCTCTACTAATGGTTTCCAGTATTAAAATTGAGAACGTTACTTGTGGCGTAGATTTCTTTAAACCTGGGAAAAAACAAATGTGCAATCTTCCTTTTTATATGGAGTTTCTTGGGACTGCAGCAGAAAAACTCGCAAATTTCCCTGCTATAGGGTGATTTCGTCCAATGGGCCCAGGGTGGACATAACAGGCCCTCTGCCTTTTTTCTTTACACACAGCTTTTTGTGCCAAATAGGTCGTTATTAAGGCCTACAATTAGCTCTTCTCACCTGAGCCTATTACCTAACTGTTGCCTAAAGTAACCCCTATTCTCTTACCAAGCAGGGTTACGCAAATATGTCTAACAACAGACGTTAAAAAAATATGGCAGTTTATTAACCTGGTGTTTTCAAGTAGAGCTTTACAACTCTACATTTAAACTTACCACTTTTCCTTAATTCTAAATTTGACATGTGATAGCTCTCAGTGTGTCAGATCATAGTATGTCCATGCTGTCCAGGTTCATGGTTTCTGCAGCGGACAGCACCACCAACTTCAAAAAAAAAACCAACCCAGAGGTTGCCTGAAAACAAGATGATTTTGTGTATAGCCTTTCTCAGGACCAGTTTTGTAGCAATGAAGAGGTTGAAGCTGCACAAAGTGGTTTGAAGGTAGCTCAAAATCAGCGCTGTGTTTTGTAGATGACTTCCAAACTGATTCCAGTGAAATATTTTAGGCAGAGACCTTCTGTATTCATTTAAAAATATTTAGTATTATAGCTGTCTATTGCTGCTTACACAAAACACAACCAGGACTTTTGCTTCAATGATACGCTGAATTACTCGGACTAATTATTACGAGGAAGGAAAAATACCCTGTTGGAAATTGCCACACCTCACTGAATTAGATGCTACATGTATGTGTTGTTTTCAGTGTTTCCTAATCATAATGCTGTACAGCCCTTGCGCACAATTTTATTTCACTAAACTTTACGGACTCTCAAAGGTGCTATATGATTCCCCGAGATCCAATGGAAACTGCTTTTGTGCAACTCCAGCCCAGCATCAAAGAAAGCAGTACCCTGAATCGTCATTCCTTCTGTAATGTCTCAGGCTCGTCTGCACCCGAGTAAAATGTCCATATTTATCTTTTCAATAATTTTGCATTTGCATCAACATTTTTTTTTTGAACTTTTGACTGCCTGTTTCCAGTGATGTAATCACATCAACACTTTAGAGATTTAACAGATGGGGGCTGTTTTCTTAATTCACCTCTCGAAAAGTTAAGCTGTATTTCTTTTCCACTCTCCACTGGCTACTGAAGGAATTTGGCATTTGGCTTTCTCCTAGATCTTTGTTTAAATTCCACCAGTTTTATTAAACTTATCTCCAAGCAGTGTAGTTGCATCTGGAATAAACTGGTGTCCATTTCCCCTGGTTTTCAGTCCTCTTTACAAGGCGGAGTGTGAAGTTTTGTTTAACTCATTCTGATTGCAGTGATTTTTTACAGGGAATTTTTTCTTTCTCTCAGACGAAATATCTGGGACTTCTCTTCTGTACTTTCTTGCATTGGTGGTACAAATATTGACAACACTCACATACTTCACAAGCATTCATTATAAGTCTGTGTAGACCTCTCATTAGACGTCTGTGATATCTTTTTACTCTCCTTTACTTCAGTGACGTTGTAATTATTCTTCCTTTCCGCTTAAATCCTCTCCTTCTCTGAAACTTGGGTCCTACATTAGAAAAAACAGCAGCAGATGTGGGCTCGCTCAAAATTGCCATCTTTGTTAAGAATTCATTTTTCTGTCAGCTTCTGTTTTGCCCAAGCTAGTCTATGAGCAGGGCAGCTCTGGGCTGGTGCTGTGGGGTCCAGCTGTGCCCACCTCGGCCACGGGACTGTCACCTGCTCTGTCTCCTGTGAAGGGATCCCCCCTCTGGCTGTGGTGCGGCCAGGCTCTACTCACACAGGTCATAAATTCGTGCTAGATGCTGTCTTTTCATCAGTAAACTCGAAGCTACATGTAGCAGCAGGTCAAGGGAGGTGATTCTTCCCCTCTATTCTGCTCTGTCGAGACCCCAGCTGGACTACTGCATCCAGCTCTGGAGTCCCCAACATAGGAAAGACATGGACCTCTTGGAGCAGGTCCAGAGAAGGGCCACAAAGATGATCCGAGGGCTGGAGCACCTCTCCTATCAGGACAGGCTGAGGAGGTGGGGTTGTTCAGCCTGGAGAAGAGGAGGCTCTGGGGAGGCCTTATTGTGGCCTTCCAGTACCTAAAGGGAGCCTACAGGAGAGCTGGGGAAGAACTTTTTACTGGGACATGTAGTGATAGGATGAGGGGGAATGGCTTCAAACTGGAAGAGGGGAGATTTAGATTATATATTAGGAAGAAGATTTTCACTTTGAGGGAGGTGAGGCACTGGAACAGGTTGCCCAGAGAAGGTGTGGAAGCTCCATCCCTGGAGGTGTTCAAGGCCAGGCTGGATGGGGCTTTGAGCAACCTGGTCTAGTGGGAGGTGTCCTTGCCTATGGGGAAACTCGATGATCATCAAGGTGCCTTCCAACCCAAACCATTCTACAATTCTATGATTTTAAAAAAATGCATCCATCTCCTAACTTCTTCTTTGACAGATGGATTTCCTTAATATCTAACCACACTTTGGTCCCAACTGCCTTGTGTACAACAGTTGATGCCTCCTCTCACTGGGTAATCATAGAAGCATAGAATTGCCTGGGTTGAAAGGGATAATGCTGCTTAACCGCAGGTTAATGTCATAGGTGCAAATCCGCACCCCTGCAGTTCAGCCTGTTCCCATTGCCACCTTAGTAGAGCACTGGGCACAGCCCAGCCCAGCCCTTCCATGTCACAGTGAGATGGTGTAATACCCATGGACCCCATCCCATCATCAGGTGAGGGCTCATGCCAGCAGGGGTTGCCTTCACGGTGTGGATTCCTACAGCCACAATTAGTGAATTGTGTCAATGGCAGTGGTAGCTCTGCTTGGCAGGAGGTATTATTAGTCAACACATTGAGGTAAGTGCTGAAATTCCTTCACTCTTAGAGCTTTTGAACTTCGTAAGGACAGTAGGGCAATGAAACCTAGAGCCTGCTTTTGTGAGCCACCAGGAAAGACCCGCCTGCTTTCTGGGCAAATGCAGGAGACGCTGTAAGCTGACAATTTTTTAACCACCGAGGCAGAACTAGAAGAAGTCCACATCCAGCCACGAGGAAAGGCTGAGCAACTCAGGCTGTTCCCCTGCCGTGAGCTCCACCAGCAAGAAGCCTCGTGCCGTGTGGTAAGGCTGGAGGGGAGACGGCACCTGCACGCCGGGGCCTCGTGAGAGATGCTCAGGGTCGTGCGTGGGGATGGGGAGGAAGGAGTGGGTGTTAGCATTAAGAGTTGCTGGCTGGAGAAAGTGCCTTCCCATGGGGCATCTCTTTGCACTGCCGAGGCAGCATCAGTTGCAGCAGGTGCTGCCCCTTCTGTGGGATCTCACGTGCCAGGCACAGCTCAAAGCTGCAGGGAAAACCCAGTAATGCACAGGAAAGGCATGAAGAGCAGCACAAAGGCAAGGGGGAAGAGAAACAGAAAGAGAAAAGGATTAATTATATATAAATGGACTTAGATTTTGACAAAAAAATATATTTTTCTTTTCTCGTTTACCAAAGACTTTTATGACTTACTAACAGAAGCTGATTTACACTTGTGCAACCTCAAGTGGATCATTTTCTTCCCCACTGAAATCAGTGTAATGGTTTTCTAATTTGCCAGACCATTTACTGCTGCAAAGAAGATGTGAGTTTCTGCTGAAATATTTTACACAAGTAAAACAATAAGAATAAGACCTCTGAACAGACTTTTTTCCAGTAAGTATACCTCTTGGCATTATTAAATATTATGGGGTACCTTGCAGAAAGTCTATCACTGTTTAAATATCTGTCTTTCCTGCAAAGGACACTTAGAATGGCATTTCTGAAAGCATAAAAGCAATTTAGAAGTCTGTGTCACATCCATTCAAAAGGTTAAACTTTACTGGGGCTTTTGGAATATATATAAAAAAAATATTATATATTGCTATATAAAACAGCAGTACTCTCTATGAACAGCAGGTGGTGCTACTGGATCGCGCTGTAGACGTCAGACTGAAGACCTGCATTTTATTTTTTTATTCTGTTAGTGTTGAATCATGTGCAAATAGATTAACTGCAGGGGTTGGGGGTTTTTTGCTTATATTTCAAATGTATCTTTATTAAAGAAGGGCAGTATCTGAACAAAACAGTATGAGTAATTGTCTTCAATTTTACAGAAATAAAGCTTCAGACAAGAAGAAACTCATTTATATTCTGAGCATAAAACACGGTATTCGAGAGCCTTCTGCTCAAGTGAGCGGCAAAAGAAGATGTATTTACTGTCCTTACGTGGAGCCTGCTTGCATTCCTCATTTGTTGAAGTGGGTCAGCGATTAAAGTTTGAATCCCATGTACAGTTTAGCATTGCTTGTTTGCATATTAATCAGGGTAATGGTGTGAGTGTTTAGTCATACCCTTCATCAAGGGTGTCTGGTTTGCTACTCAAGTACCACAGCCGTGGTTTTGAAACTGGGAAGATACGTGCACAGCAACTTTACGCGTAGCATAACCCCCTCTTAAAATGTTGTGGGACAGACTTTATGCTGAAAATACACAACTTCAGGTGATACAAACAACATCAGAATAGGGGAACGCTGGTCCTGCACATTCAAGCAAGTTTCTTTTTGCTTATTGCAGTGTTATTTTCAAAATACAATAGATAAAAGGGTGTTACGGTACAGGTTAGAAGTATGCATGTGATTTTCTGAATGAATGGGAGAGGGCTGCAAAACAGTGGCATGGCAAAACCAGATGGTGAAGAGCCGGGTCAAGGAAAATGCTGGCTTCAGAGGCATAATGAGCCTCGTGGCTGGTGGGATCAGGCATCACAGCTTCTCTGGGTTCACAGAAATTGGTGTGCAGCACATTGTTCACTGATCAAATCCAGCCATTCCACCACAGCCTACTGAAAGAAGTCATCTCACCTGACTCTGGATGTCTCCATCATGAAGTGGACCTCAATTAACTGATGTTTGATAGGAAGGAGAAACGAACTGAGGAAATGTCTATTTATCTACTGGCTATGGCCAGGAGGATGTTCTAGACAGATATTTCAGATTTAGATTTGTATGGTATAAATATCTGAAGTTACCTAAAATGAATCTTATCTTGTGTTTCAAAGGTAAATAACTTCTAGTTCTCAGACGGGGACAAGTTAAGAAGACTAAATGCTAGTTTGAAGGAGCTCGTCACAGCAGTCCTTCCAAATTGTGCCTTAATATCCCATATAGCCAGTGACAAGAGAAAGAGCTCTCAAAGCTTCTATAAGAGATTCTGCTCAGATATTTCATTTATACAGTTACGGTTGTTTTGTTTTTTTTTTCCTAAAGCTTTTGAAAGACACTTCTGCCTCTGTAAGAAATTTGGACAAGTAGGAAAACTGACTCACCAGGTGCCTGGCTTAGGCAGAGCACGTCTGAGGCACAATCCTCAGTGCTGCAGAGCATCCTCACAAGATACACATCAGTCATAAGAGCTCTGCTCTGCTTCATGAATAGCATAAACTGGTTGTAGTCAGGCACATTTGACCCCCTTATAGCCCCTTGGGATGGAAAACAACCTTGTGGCTGCTATAGCTTCACTCTGGAGTAGCAGCAAACACCACAAAGAGGTCTTTTTCAGCCATCTCTGCTTGAGTAAGCACATCAGAGATCATAAATCCCAGCAGTCTGACCTCTGGTCTGAGTCAATAGACTATGAGGCCACATAAGAACAGGCTTCAGGAGCTCTCAATGACCAGAGTAGCTACTGTGTGGAGATGAGGGTTAATAAAGATATAAGAGAGAGAGTTTCACAGCATGCAAAATACATCAAGCCCTTTAGATCTTATACTTACCAGCAGATATTATTAAACTTACATCAAAGCCCTTTAAAACATAAAGCACTTTTATTCAGTGTTTTATGTGATGAGAAATCCTGTACCACGTAAAGCTGGCTTTGGCTAGAGGGCAGTTATGGAGCAACCACCCCCCACGTTGCCTCAGTGCCTGCTGACAGACTACGAACACTCTCCCAGCGCTGAATCAGCCCGCCCAGGGCTGGCTCCAGCAGACTGACCAGGCATTTTGAGGGAAGAGTGGATGTTCTGCTGTCACTGGGTAAGGGCGAGTACAACAGCAGGCTCTCTTTCCAAGTCAGAGTCCCAACCAACATCTGTAGAAAGGCACCCACACCTCACTACCGATGTAGCAGCCCCTCACCACAACTCAGTTATCTCTGTAGAACATTAAAAAGGGCGGTGGAGGTATCGAACTCAGCCCCAACAGGCTCAGTACTCCACCTGGTACTGAAACACTGAATTTTCTCTCTGTGGGGACAGCAAATGTTCAAGGTTCAGCTGGCACAGAGGACTTCAGCTTTGAACTGAGTCATAGCTCAGGCCTCCAGCAGGGACTCGACGAAGAAGCAAAACGTGGCGTGATGTTGGCTTTTATCCTGGCTTTCCTCCCCCTTCGTGTAGTGACAGTGGGACCAATAAGCTGAGCTCCTGAGACTGGCTGGGGTAGGAAATGCTGCAAGAAGAAAAAGATGCAGATAATGAGCACAAAACTACATTTAATTTATGGAGATTAATTAGAAGCAATAACAAACCCCAATTAGATTTTTAATTAAAAATATCTTAGAGACTGACACTTATTTGAGAGTTGCCACAAAAATACAAGCTCATCCATGGTTGTATTTAAGATGACTAATTTCACAACTTTTAAACATATAATTCACCGTAATGAGATCACAGTCGTAAATCCAAATGAAATTGCGTTTTACATCTTTTGCATTAAAGCCATCAATTTACTTCTTCAAGTATCCATTTTGTGAGATTTCAATAAAAATATTCATACATATTTTTATTTGCATAGCTTCGGACATTTTATTCTGTGCTTAACGTCTGAAATGAATTTACAGCTTTACCCACAGCTTTTCGTGTGCACTGAGGGATTGCAGACACTCTTTGCTTACCTTGGTTTGCTCTTTTTGTTCACCTTTTACACTGATCTCATTTGAGGACTTTGGGAACACAGCTTCCTATTGCAAAATCCCTCGCCAAACTGCCAGGTGCCTGCGGCTTGTAACAGGCATTGCTTTCAGCCTACATCTCTTTGTCCTGCCCCCAAGCTCACACATTTAAATTATGGGTTATGGACACGCACGCGGCTCATTACACCAAAATCCTCATCTTCCTTTGACTGCACCTTGGCTGATAAGGTGAATTATCTTCCACCAGCTAATGTAAATATGTTTGGTGTTGTCTTTTTTAATGAACAGGGTATCTTTTAAACCTACTTCATTAAAAAGAAACTCTCCATTATGTCCGAAAGGATTTTGCTAATAATAATCCACCACTTTGGGGTCTGCAGCTCCAGCTCCCACATTGTTTATAGCAGATAATATACAGGAATGGCAGAATAAAAGGCAAAGAATAAAAAATAAAAACACAATTATGGTTCTTTTCTAATTATTTGATCTGTTTCTTTGACAAATACATATTTTGAAGAATGACGTGTTTCCCTTCTCCATCAACAGCTATAGAAACAATATAATAGTGGAAATAATTTTCTTTGGTTTTTACATAAATATGTTGAAGAACAATAAAAAATATGAGTGTATAACATGTTTCATTGCAGATTAAGTGATGCAGTGAGTGTCATGCATTGATATGAACGCAATACAGGGCTGATGTGAACTGATAGGGAGGCAGGGGGCTTTTACTCTCTCTTGCACACATGCACACCCACAAAACACTCAAGATACTCTGCTTGCCTTAAAAATAAGAAAATATTGAAATAATGTTGCTAGATATAAGTCCCAGATATATTACCATCTTCTCTTTCTGAGCATAGAAAAACAACATATTCTTCCTTCCCAACATTTATGGTAAAAATGCATTTTATTCTTTCTACACCAACCTTTAACAGTGGAACCCGAAACAGTAACAAAATGTTATATGACAGAATAAATATGTCCTGCCTTTTCTTGCAGGACTGTCTCCAACAGTGTGCAATGTCTGAAATCACTATTTTACATTACCTCAAAAATTTGACAGGATCAACAGCCTTCTGGGAAATTCCCTTTACTGCATTCTAATTAGCAAATTGACGGCTTTTGAAACAGAAACAAGTTATCTTTTAGACAAGCTATAACTGTGAATGGCCAATTTGAAATGAATATTGACACCTGCGCAACAGTCCATGTTTCTGCAGCTCTCTAGAGAAAAAGTAGAAGCCAATAATATTTAAGAACTACAGGGACATTAAGAGCATTAAGTGTCAGTTAATTTTGCTTTTCTTCCCAGCAGATTTGTGATTTTCGAGGGATCTGAGTGAAGACTATAAACCAAAGTAGAGTCATGAATTTTTAAAGTTTAAATCAACGCTGATATTCTTTGTTCACCACACAAAGCATTTCCCGTCCGTCACAGCAAAAGTCCATTTCTGTTATGAAAGAAATTCCCCGAGCCAGGCTGCATTAGATCCCACAAACAACGTGAAGATGCACCAGAGACCTCGTCAGATGTATGAAACTTATCACCGCTGTTCCTAATGCATGGGCCTGTCACATCTCCCTTATGCAAAATAAGGACTACAAATCTCCGCTGCCCTTTCCCGCAGCCCCCTTGCACAGAGTAGGATGTAGGTGATGCCAAACACACCGTTTTTCATACCGTTGCCCTTTCCTCAAGTATTTATATTACTTAAGAAGAAGCTAAAGAACAAAGGTTGTATTTTTAAAGGCATTTAGGTGTTACACATCACCCTGCCTTTACAAATCTGGCCACTAATCTTTTTTATTCTCAGGGGATGTGAGATCCTGGGCCGGAGGCAGGGAGTGTTGTCCCAAAGCTGGTGGCCTGTGCCGGTGCCCGGAGCTACAGCAACCACCCCAGGCACGTCTCCCCCCACAACCGGCACCCCCAAAGGGAGAGCAATAGCTGTTAAGAGAAGGTAACACAATTTATGCAGCCTCGGGGCTGGGAAGACTCTGCGAACGCTAGAAGGGCAAGCTGGTACCTTTGTCATCTGACACGATGTAATATCAAAGCGCTCGAGCACTACGCTCATGGAAGCCTTACGCAGATCTGAAGTAACAAGAGAACTGGTCTCAATATATTCAGTGCTTCCTCTGAAAAGCACTACGCCCTCTTCTCCCTGCAAATCTATCAGAGCCTGCAGTCCCCCCACGAAGCAAAATTCCCGGTGGAGTCAGGATGCGGCAGAAGCTGCCTCCCAGCCGGCTGTGATCCATGCTCGTCACGCAGGGCTTCGGAGAGACCCCAGCAAAGGACAAATATTTGCACTCTGCCGAGTTTGGTGTCACATCTGCTGCTGCTGAAAAGAAGTAAAGCAGCTCCTAAAGGAAGAAATGCAAACTTTCCCTTCCAGAGTGAAAACATTTTGTTCGTTTGAAAAGTGAGAACAGTAACCTGCCGTAAATACCATATGCAAAGGGCAGCTCTATAAGAACAGGAATCCTGGCAAAGATAACCCACAAGTTTTGCACCATCTACAAGCTACATTATTCCCTTATTGCCAACTGCTTACTTTTAGAGCAGCTCCCCCCAAACCCCATGTACAACATGTGTGTTGGCATTGCACTTTTCCTTTGTCTTTTTAAAAACCCTTAAGTGGGTAATATTTTTCTTCTACATATAACCATTAATAATAAATATTCAGATTATTTAAGTTCATGTGTAACACATCTCTGGTCTAAATGTTTGATGCAAAGGGAAACAATACTCTTAAAACTGATGAAAAGCATTATAACTGAAAACATTTATTTATGACTTGAGCCAAAACATAAATCTAATATGAAAAACGTAAGAGAAGAGGAACTAACTCATGATCCTGAAGGAACTATAAAACATGCTACAAAAATACTTTGAAAGTGGTTTAAGAGAGAGAGCGAGGGCCAAAGTAACACAAAATATCAAAGTTTGATCCAAATTCTGTCTCCCATGACCCATCACAACCGCAGCACAACTGCCTGCTGGCTTCATTTTCATTACTATTGTGAAGGGAACATTTGTCTCAGGGGTGCTGGGCCCTGCAACCATACCCAGAGATGAGTCTAATAGAAGAATCAACTAGCAAGTAAAAGGAAGACGATTTTACCACTCCTATTCTATACATCTGGATCCCATGTAGGGAGGTGGATGCCCTTAGGAAAGTTGGGAAAAGACTCCAGAGCTTCCAAATGCCAGTCCAGTATCTCAGCTGGATCACAAAACCACAAAATCCCAGAAATGTTGGTTCTACCAGGCCTCTGGAGGTCACTTAACATGGCTTCCCTCTCAGAGCAGCTCTGTCCCTCCTGCCGCTGCAGCCCTGCTGCAATGGAACTCTTGGAGCTGGGCAGAGAGAGGACAGAGGACCCAGGTACTGACGTGGCCTGCAGTGCCAAAATGCTCTCTGTTCTACAGACAAACACTGCCTAAAACAAAAGGTAGGTGTTCCCAGTCATAATTTCTGAATACAATATTGCAGAAAGACGTGCTTGTATCCACACAAGAGTGTATAGACCAGACAATCATTATTCTTTGGTGGAAGCCTTTTTTTTAAAAAAATGTCCTTTGGTGTTGCTACTGGTGAGAATCTGCCATCTTTTAAAGAAAATAACACGGAACAAGAGTGACAATGGTTTCCACCCATGTCCCAGCTCTACTACTTCAAGGCAGCAAAAATGCCATTTTGATTTTCAGATGGCATGCAGAGTTCTGCCTCTGCTGGGCGAGGAGAGCATCACGATGACGCAAACACGCCAGAATCAACGGAAGGGCTCCATGCACTGTCCTGGACCTGCTCCAGTTAGGGGGAAAATGCAAAGAGAAAATGTGCTCTATTCTTTGACACAGCTTCTCAGAATTAGTACAAATACTTTGGCACTAGCAGTTTATTTTTGCTGACACATAGATACTTACCACTTTATTATTTTTTTTTTTGCAATTCCTTTGTAAATCGTCCCATTGCCATGTTTAGCGAGAAAAAGAACGAAAAGTCGGTGAAAGGCTGGGGAACAAGGGGGCAGCAGAGTCTCTTGCAGGCTTTGAATTTACGATGGCAGTAGAGACATCTCAGTATGATTGAGGGAAAACGAGGAACATCCATTTGAACCAGTGGCAGCGGAACAGCACATTCCTCCCATACTAAGCCCTGCTTTGTTTTCAGATTGTGCTGCTAATCCTGCATGAGAAATATCAATGGGATAGGAAAAAGGAGCCTGAATATCAGTTTATGTTCTTTGGAGTGAACAGTGTCACTCCTACTTCTGACAGCATCCCCCAGGGCTGCCAGTTGCCTCTAAACCCTGCTTTCATCTACCAGTTCTCTCACTCAGTCTCAGAAGTCAATCACCAAAATCTCCACAGGTGATTTGTAAGTGTATCTGGATATATATTTATGTATGTATTGAAGCTTGTTTCCTTAAAGGTAAAAATGCCAAGAACTATAAAACCAAAAAGCCAACCTGCCACTACCACTTTCCAGGCTTAATTGTGTATTTTGACATACTCCTGTGATTTGAGGCAGTCTCAGCATATTCTGATTAAAAGTGTGAAAACATGTTCTCAGGGGAAGGGGAAAAAAAGTCTGATCCTTTCCCCAGGGAAATTGAAACTAATTAGCACAGTATTTGCCCAGAAATGACTGAAATGTACCAGAGAACTTAAATGACGGAAGGAGAGAGAAAGATCTTGTCATTGATAAATCCTCTGATTTCCCATATGCCATTCCAACTATTTCATCAGGTCACACCCCCACAACTATTAATAACTTTGAACATTTGATTTTAAAGGGAACCTCTGATTTTAGCAGCATGGATGTTATAATATGCAAGCTGTCGTGTTTGACAGCCTGAGCTACCCTTACGAATTCTGGTAGGCTGCAAATAGACGCTATTTTCCACACAAAGAGCCTTTCTGCTTGAGCAGCTCTCCTCAGACATCACCACCAGCAGCACAACCCGATTTCCAAGTGAGCAGCTGCCAAGCTCGTCAACAAGACACGGTAATACTCAGGCATAAGGAGCAGACAGGAGCTCACCACCTCCAGTAGGCTAAGGGATCTGTGCCGGGACGATGTGGCCAGGGTTTAGTTTTGACAATTCGCCAACCCCCAGGAAATGGTGTTTCAGTGGGCACTAATTATACGATCTCTTTCAGTTTGCATTTTCACTGAGAACAAATTGCCTTGCAGGTACCTTTTCCTCTACTTATTTTCTAGTGTTTTCCTCTATTCTTCACTGTTGATGTTTAAGTGTAAATCAAGTTTATCCCACGATGGAGGGTACCTAGGGAGTACCCTTGGGATGCTATTTTCTCCACCGTCCCAAAAATGCTTTCCAGGATCAAATAGGAATTGCCGACTTGCTAAATCTTACGACTACTACATTTTCAACTAATCTTCTTATTTGGTTTCCCCAGCTGTCGTCATACTCAATGGGATTTAATTTTCGTAGCAACTTGCTTATCTTTGAAGTCAGTGTTATCCCTCCATAAAATCCTTTGTGTGCCAAAGCTTAGGGAAGCCACTCTTCAGCATGCTCAGCTTTTGCAGCTCCTATAGGCAACCTAGATACTCCTAGCTAACCACTGTAGCTGGGATCATGTTAATTCTGCTCTGGGGATCAAACATGCTGATCAGCAGCCCGGCTGGGAAGGCTAAAATGAAAACAGTTTTGGACAATGCTGACGGGCAGCAATATTTTTCAGAACTGAAAGGAAATGAGGATCCCTTTTGACTAACTGGGCCTGAGGTTATTCTGATCTCATTTAACAGTCTGAACTAATTTACTTATTTATCTCAGAGTTCCTAAAAAAAAATCCACTACACTCAGATAGCACATTTCAGCATTATGGGGCCTTACTCTTGTTTTAGGGTGACACACTTGCTGTAGGACTAGAAAATAAACAAAAATTTATTTAATATCTTTGCATTCTGATGTCTAAGGGCAGCTTTGGTATTGAAAGAGTTACTTCATTTATCAGCCTGGCTTACAACCAGTTTCACGGCTGCTAATCAGACTAGAGCAGCTGCCATCTTCAGAAGAACGTGTGTGTGCCAGGATGTCTGCTGCTTGCTTTGTAATTTCCCAGTACAGCTCCACGGGCTGCCGAGTCCTTCCTCTCTCATCTGAATCTCACGGCCAAAGAATAACGACTTTCTGAAATGAGAGTTTGTAGATCTACAGTGCTATCCACCTAGAAAGAGGGTGTTTTGTAGCATTTTGTAAGTTTTTCTGTTAATACCAGCACCCAAGTGCCCTCCACCCCTGACGAGCCACAGCACTTGCTGGCAGCAGCACCTGCAAGGCAGAAGCCAGAGAGGCATCTAGTCCTTGTCATCTGCACGAGGAAGGGAGAAGACCACCAATGGAGACCTGCTCCAGATGGTGTAATAAGCCACATGGGTTATTTCCACACGGGTCAAGCCTTTTTCTTGAGTTTAACCTGGCCCACTTGTTTCTCTTTCTAAAAAATAGGAGCTGCTTAGATATTATGTTGTCCGTGGAGGTCCATATTGGATTGGTTGACAAACCTGCGGTTTATGGTAGGTTTCGATCTCACAAGTGTCATGCCATCAAGACAGATTACAACAACCAAATACATAGACACATACTATAGAAGAAGACAGGAGATTTCCGACATTTTTTATTGTTATTCCAGAATTGGAAAGACACCTGCTGGGCACCCTTCTACTACTTAGATTCACTAAATAATCAAAATACATCCAGGAGGGTAAAAGGGAAGTGTCATATATATTTACCATGTTCTTGCACTCATGACCACTGTCAGAGACAGAATGCCAGGCCAAGCAGACCTTTGGCCTGAGCTGCTACAATCACGGGGTGTTTTGACATTAATTTATGGTAATTAGTATGGTAAATTTCAAATTATTATTCAGATGTAAGGCATTTGAAAGGACTTTGCATACATTGATACTAATAATTATTAATGCATTGTTAATTACATTTAAGCAAGACTTCAATGGAATTGTTCGTGACAATATAAACAACTATTGAAAGAACGTTTGCAGGACAAAACTTTTGGGCATTTGCCATGTCTTCCATACTTTTAAATGAGAAAAAATAACCTTGCTTTATAAGTGTGTATGATAGCAATAATTCTGAAGCTGCTTTGTTAAGGAGCCATAAACCATAGCTTTCTTTTCCGCAGAAATACAAACGCAGTCTTGATCTAGCATGCTTCTGAATATGGGAAAAGAGGTTTATGTGTGCAGAACTAAACCCATTGTATTGTCATAAAGTCTCTTCAAACTGTCAAAACAAATATCTCGTGAAACTTGAATCAAACTACAGGCAGAGAAAAAATTGATGCCATGAAATTGAACATTAATAAGCTCATATCTATGTAGTCTGCTTCAGCACTTCCCATGTAACTTAAACAAATGCACATCCACTAGGATTAAGATTTTCTCTCTCCCTTAGGGTACACTCTTGTCAATTTTTCATTTATATTTGCTTTCAGGGAACAAACTCAGTGAACTGAAGTATAATTTTAAGTTTCTTTACAGTCACTTGTAAATTCCAAGTTGTGTTTTTACTTCCCTTTGCTGATAGTTTGTCATGAAGCTGGAAGATATTAAATGCTGTTAGCTAACCAAAACTATTTCTATGATAAAATTAAATTTCCTCAGGACAAAAGCTTACCCTTTCTCCCCAGACCTGAAGCAGTGCTAATACAGACCATGAATTAGTCATTCTCAGGGAAGAAGGTAGCCCCTAAAACCTGCTTTAGCTGATTCCTTTTCTGAGCATTCCTTTTATACAGACAACAATCTTGAAGCTATCAATTAGAGACATAAGGAAAGTGAATCAATTCTCGTAAGAATGGGATCATCACCTTCTTTTAGCTTCCAACCCCAACCCACAAAAAAACAACCAGAAAAATTTGCGCCATCACCACTAAGCATCGCTTGACCATCCACCTCCCACCATAGCCAGCTATGCTGGGCATGAAGGTGACTGCCAATGTGCTGGATTCCCTCCTGACCCTTCTCTGTTCCTGCCTGGTTTCACCATCTCAGTACAACACTCACCATCTTTAGCAGCAGTGACCCTGCTCCCCCATGCCTGTGGGTCTCTTCATGGGTCCATCAGCTGCAGGATGTGGTACGGTGAGGCAGCATAGCTCTGGGTAGCAGTGCCAAGGCAGCAGACCCTCCAGCAGACCCTCCAGCAGATGCTCCAGTAGACCCTCCAGCAGACCCTCTGTGCCACCTGCATTTACACTCTCAGGGTTTCTCAGCTGCAGTTTATGCCTCTCCCACACTTGGTTAAAATTCTTTTCTTCATTCTTTACTTTAAATATCGTTTTTTTAAAGGGTCTTACAAAATTGGAACAAAGCAAAAAAAATAAAAGCAGTAATTATTTTACTTGATTTATTATTCTCTTAATTTTTCTGTCTGATCACTCACTAGCAGTTTTTGCCATTTGCAGGGAAAGGCTGGGCTTTTGCTTTGCATCTTAATATCTCATCTTTAAATTTTTAGCCATTGGTTTATACAACATTAAATGACCTCAAAGATGCTTTTTGAATAATTTACTTTGGCCATAACATGCAACCTTTTAATAAAATGTCCTGTGTTCTCACGTTTAGAAGTCTGGGAAAGCACTTTTCAGCTTTGAGGTGAGTCTTCATTTCAAGCTGTGGAAAACGTATTGTACCTTAAAGAGATAGGGCCAAAGGTTGCAGTATCAATGAGCACTTTCTTTAATACTCTGAAGTGATGACAAGTGCTAAGAAGGTGCTGCCTTTGATCTACCATCCTTGAAAGGGTGGCACAGCAGCCACTTTGTATTCAAGTTAAAATAGGAAAGTTATTCCTTGTTCGGTAATTAAACAGTAGCAGCTACCACCCAAGTGATTGACAAACTAGCTTTATTTGGCAAAAACAGGTGAGGCAAGTAGGTAAAGATGTTTCTATGGGATTAATTGGAAAAAAAAAAACAACAAACCAGCAACAACAAAAAAAACCAACAACACAGAAAACTGCCTCCTGCTGCTCCTCCCTTCTGCCTTGTGGCAAATGCACTTTTGGCTGCATTTCTGTAGATAAAGAAGGTTGTGCTGAAAAAATACTTGAATCTTTCAAGAATTTATCTTCCAAGGAAAACCTTGCTAGGAAGGCCCTGAGTATTTTGTGCCAAGTGGCAACGCTTTCATCAGTTGTGCACAGCTGACCGTAATTTCCAAGAAGGGACACCACTTGGACTATGTTTCTAAACGTCACCAAAGAAGTTTCTTTTCTCTGTGAGGAAGCAGAGACGCAGTTTTCAAATGACTGCACTGATTTTTACAGCACAGTCATTTTCCTCCTCAGACATGCCAAGAGAATAAGAGTATGTTTAAAACAACACAGAGGTGCCATATAAACCTGAGGTGCTGCTGCTGAGGTTCTACATAACACACCTGCAAACACCAACAGGGAGATGAGATATCAAAACTCAAACAAGAATTCAGAGACTTGGGAGAACAACATATGCCTGGCTTACATTTTAATTTCTCCTATTTTTACGTAGCTACGGCCAAAGTGATTTGGCAGTGATGCTCTTAACACTGTGACCATCCAGATCTTATAGACCTAGAGGAAACGTGAACCAACCAGACAAAGGCCAAAGATGACAGAGGGAAGCAATCTAATATAGCGGGCAAAGATGCCTTCATCTTATGCATCTGCTTGCTTGAAGTTTGTAAAAATGTTAAGTAGTGTTTTTAATAGGGAAAATCTGGATTGTTAGAAACTGCTAAAATAAATAAAAATCTTGATAAATTGCCATAAATTATCTTTAGACATAGTAGCGTGCAGAAGATTTTAGGCATGGCGACCTGCTTGTTCTACCCAGACTGCCCACACTGTGCATGGGAAGCTGCCAGGGAAAGGGAACCCGAGGAATATCACAAATTACCAGAAGTTAGTTCCTCACCCAGAGGTCCTAAACTCCTACAGGACACGCTGGTGTCCTTTCTTTGATGAAGCTCAAATATACAGGGGATAAATCGAGAGAGGAAAATGCAACAGGAGCTTCACAGCTGTCCTCATATCTGAGTTACTGCCCTCTTTCTTTTGTTTTCCACTTTGTTTTCTTTATCTGCCAAAAAAATAATAGATCTTCCAGTTCATAACCTGATACGTTACAGACACATCAAACTACTCATTCTACCAAAAGCAGAATGTGGGTCTAATTGGAGTGAGCAGCAAATCTCTGCAAAGGAGATTTCCTTGTTTCCCATCAGTCTCGTGTTTCTGGGCCACAGTTCAGCGGCTGGACATGTGGATGCAGCTTAGCATTCACCTTGGGAATTCCAGTATTTGATTTGCATGTCTCTGTACACAGGCTGATTTTGGCAAAGCAAATACATGTATTAGAACAAGAAAAAAAGATGGTTCAAAACACCTCTCCAGACTGCACAATAATCTGTTTTGCAATTTTTTTTGTTTCTACTCGCAGATTTTCAGCATCCTTGCGATCAGTTCTAACAGTTCAACTTTTAAGAGATATAGCTAGTGCCCTTTATTAACTCAGTGTATTTCAATTTTGGGGCGGGGGGGTTATAATTATTTTCTCTGACATTTTACCTTGCAAAATAGCAGCAGTTGCTAATAAATGCAGCCAGCTGATTAAATGAAACTTTGCTCTTTGCACTCTCAGATCTCTAATCCTCCAGAGGCAAGTCAAGAACCATTTCCAGAGGCCATGTGGATTCTCTCACCAAACAGGGCTCGACAAGATACTTTTCCCTTTTATACCTATTCGGTGGCAGCGTAGGGACAGTACTTTGTGTCATACAGGAGGTTAAGGTAGTAATGCCCTGTGCCCTGGCTTTCTGTTTGACAATTTGTCATCAAAACAAATTGCTGCAAATACCCTAAAAGCAATTTTTATATAAAAGCATTTGAACAGATTTGTATCCAGGCAACAGTTGTAAGCCTCTAGATAAATTGCCTATTACTCATTGCTTGTAAATTAGTTGCAGCTAATTTCTCCTAGCAAACGAGGTCTGCATAGGGCTGATAAAGGGAAGCGATTAAAGCACGTTTGCGGAAAGCCGACAGAAAAAGTATTGTTTTACCAGTCTCTGCCCTGCCTTTCCTGTGGATTACAACTCTGAGAAGGACCCTGGTGTGATTCTTTGGTGTTGCAAATTCTGACCATTGCGGAGTTGCTGACGAGACTGCATTTTTCTTCTCTGTAGATGGACACGCTGTCTATTATTTGCACTCCTAAGAATTATAATGATCATAGAAACAAAGCATAAACTTTCAGCAAAGCTGAAAAAGCATCCCAACAGCAAAGAAGTAACAAGGTGAGCGTAGGCCCCCATGGCTGCAGGAAGATGCCCCGGTGACCCCAAAACCTGCTGCTAGCTGCTGGCGGGTAACCACAGAGTTCATGTTTTTGTCAAAAACTGACCACAGTTATCTCTAGCTTCAGGATCTGGTTTGCGGCAGATGCCTTGAGAAGCAAATATAACCCACAGCAGTTTAGAAGCCACTGCTCTGTTTACAGAGCAGTTGCTGGACTTTGTGGTCACATCTATCTTGGTAAGTAAAATGGAGCAGGAGATGCTCCTCGGTTTTGAGACAAATGGTACGGCACAGTGTGAGTGTACAGCTAAACCCTTTGAGCCCCCGAAACAAAGCAGTTACATTAGCATTATAGAGCAAGTAATACAAATATATTGTGATATTATTATCTAGAAAGAATATTAATATATTTGTATATTATAATATATTCTATAATAATATAATCAAAATATATCTAGACAGAAAATACAATACATTATCTATATAGTAATTATTAATAATACAAATGTATTACACTATTATCCGTTAAACTAATATATTAATACTTATGCATTATAAAAATATATTTTTATAAATTATATTCCGTATGGTAAATTACGGTGCTAATATTAATAGTATGCATAGATTTTAAGATATTAATGTGGTTGCTTGGGAAGGGTCTCTGGCTTGTGGTAACCGCCCCAAGCCCAGAGACTGTTTGGGAAGCATCAGCTGAACGAGAACTGGGCCAAAGTCTGTGCAAACGCTTTAGCAGATGGTAAACGCATACCAGAGCTCAGCCCTGGCCCTGTTAATGGACTAATGCGCACAAAGCCTATAATGCCTTCAGCCTTAGACAAATGCCTTATAAAAGACAGATCCTCAGTTTAATCCTCTTGGATCGATACAGCTCTCAGTACACCAGCCAGCGCCAGAGGAGGAGGCGTTGCCTGGACATGTGGGTCTGGAAGGGGAGGCAGAGATGAGGCTTCCCCGAGTCACCCCACAGAGCGGCTCTGGGGCGGCACCAGCGTGAACAGCCCCAGGGGAGAAGCGTGTTACATCTCCCGTGACTCCTGCCCAGGGAAAGCAAGGGTCAGGATGTTTACCCTATGGCTAAGTCAGAAATACAATCTCTGCCTTCTTCGTGGAGAGCAGATCAGCCCACTCGGATCAACAGCCTGTCTCGAAGACCTGCCACAATCAGATTCTTTTCAAGGAGGGTGCAGGGAGCCATGTAGCAGGCAGACAACAGCTTGGAACCAGAATCCTCTTGTCTTGGGGCTGGTGAATGTGCATTTGACATTATTAGAATTTCAAAACACCCGAGAAGGAGCAACATAGTGCTTTTGCATGTTTTCAGCCTTTTTTTTTTTCTCTTGTGCTTAGCTGCTTTCAACTGTGAGCTCCCTAGGAAGATATGGGTTTTTTTTTAATATTGAAAAATGCTAATTTGTAGAAACTTTTGATAAAAACAAACTTCCATGACAACAAATCCACTTCAATTCACATGAAAATGAACTCACGAAGGATGGCAAGAGTAAGTGTCTTTAAAGCACTGGGAGTCTATCTCTTTGCTTCCCTCTTGAATTAGTATGCATTAATATTCACAATCTAATCTAACAGCACATACCTCCTCTATTTGCAAACATTTGCCCATTGCAATTATTCAGATATAATTCATTTAGATATAATCTATATTTATAATGCCAGGTAAAAACTATAAAACAGGAACTGTAAAGTTTATAGTAAGCTGTTAAAATACAGAAAAAGTATTCACTCACATACACATATATGCTGTGTCTCAAAATAGCTCTGATTGTAATTAAGGCCTTTTAGCATTTAACTAGAGCAGTCTAATTTTTGAAACCTTTATTTTCTTTCAACCCTCAAGGTGTTACACCTTTCTTCGTCATCTCCTACTGGCTTTGTACAGATCTGTAATAGAAATATATCTTGATTTTTACAAAGGCACTTTAAAATATACATCAGATCTTGTTCCTGAATGTGAGTTGATTTCTATACTCTCTTCCAAGCCAATCTTCCCAGTTATGCAATAGATATTTGCATCTAAGTCCTCCAGTCAGCAGTATTTCCAGTGGCTTTAGTGAGATTTGAATCAAGCTTTAAGTAAGAAGACTGGAATAAATTTTCTATATAATTTGTCTCTTCACCCTCCTTTTGTGACCCAGTGAACCAATTCACTTGTCCCCTTCTTTATTACCGCTGATGGTTAATATGCACAAGAATGTCATTGAGCCATTGCTCATGGGGAACTGTATTCTAGAAAGGGGGACTATCAACACAAGCCAGCAGAGAGACCCAGATTTAACAAAGCAACGTGCATAATTCACCTTCTTATCAGTGACACAGCAGTGTCATGTTTCTTGAAGCTCCCAAGAGCAAAAGCAAAATCCTCCTCCTGATTTCTTCCATTGGTTTTAATGGGACAAGAATCCCTTCCTAGCTGCAGACTATTCTTTTAAAGCTACTTTGGATATTTTTCCTAGTTGGAACCGATAGATTAGAAATATCA
The DNA here is from genome assembly GCF_000708025.1 of Charadrius vociferus. Classification (NCBI taxonomy): domain Eukaryota; kingdom Metazoa; phylum Chordata; class Aves; order Charadriiformes; family Charadriidae; genus Charadrius; species Charadrius vociferus. Next base: position 4,124,039 of record NW_009647572.1, on the reverse strand, counting down.
CTTTTAATTTTTACTTGCTACCTCTCCCAGTCAGTGAAACTTGGTTTCCTGTTATACATATTTATAGATAGCTAATGCATATGTAGAGACATCTTTACCAGAAACAGTGACTCAGTTGATTAGCTTACCAGCTGTTACTGCTTACCATGAATGTTCAACTTCCCCCATTTGGATATCTATCCCGAGAGCTAGATTTGCCAAACAAGAGAGAGAAAGTAAAAATAACTGCTTAGTTAAATGAGCTATAATAGTTGTTTAACTAAGTAGGATCCATTGTGCTTTGGAAGAAATGTATCTCCTGCTCTCACATTTTTCTGTTTCAGTTCTTTCTACTCTGCTTAGATATATATCTGTCAGCTGTGTTTTCTTCCCTTGTTATAGATTACTTCTGCTGATATCATTAGTTTGCCCTTCTTGTTTGACAGTGTATCTGTAGGGCTTCTATGGCGGCTATTAAGCTTCTTTAGAAAATCCCTTCCCTTAAGCCTCTTCAGAAAAATAAGAGAAGTGACATATATATGGATGCAGGTTTTCCCCTCAAATTTTCTTTGGGAGACAAAAAAGACATTTTCATCTTTATTCCGATAGTGAAGGCAAGAAAACAAAAGAAGGGTAATTATAGGTGTGAGCTCCGGGCATCAAACCACTCATCAGGGAATAGTCAGGGCTGTTGATTTCACTTGCGTATAAAGCATTTTTGCTAGAAAGGTTTTATCCCTAAATCTGTCAATGTAGTTCCAAGGAGCATGTTGTTTGTTTTAGAAACAGATTAAAGATGGCAGGCTTTGAGGAGGAGGTGAGGAAGCTGAGGAGGAATGTTAGGACAGTTGACCTTGAAATTCACATTTCAGGATTTTCAGATACCCACTCCATACTTCAACGTATGACGTGTGACGTTCTAACTTTCCTTTGGCATTCTTCTTTTTTTTTTTCTGATTTCAGCATACACACAGAGAAACACCACTACGAAAATGTTATTTCCAGCCTCTGCAACTTTTTTGAAAGTCTAGCAGTAAATAACATACTAAAACCCAGGCCGCTGTATTTAAAACATTGCATGAGAGCCTCAGGAAAGTTTAGAGTTGTTTTGTTTGTTTTTTTTTATTGTCACCAAAAAGTATGATAAAATGGCTCAAGCATGCACGAAATACTAAAATAAAGCCAAACAACTCCACCCCCCAATATATATTATTTTCATTGACTTGAAATCTTGCTTCATTGCTTTAGAAGAACCTGTGATTCTGTTCATGCTGTAAACTGGCAGCATTATGGATGCTACACCTCCACAAACAGTGAAGTAAATCAGTAGCAAAAAATTACTGAAGCAGCACTCTTCAGCAGTATACCACAGTATGTTTTTTTGCAGTCGGCCATAAGTCCTGCATAAAGCTAGCACCCTCCTCAGGCTTGCAAAGTGGGGCAGAAGGAAACATCAAAGCTGATGTTTGGCTCCTTATTATTGATGAAGAAAGTTCTGGAAGACTTTCAGTCTTATCATACCTTTGGGACATGGTTATGGGGTGTGCAAGCAGCTGTGCCACCACATCAACCTGGCTTTGAAGGTCTCAGTCATGAAGATACAAGGAAGAAGTGAACGCTGGAAGCTGGGTGGGCAGGAGGCCTGTTTACTTATATTCTTAGCCAGAATTTTCCAGGAGCACAGAATGGTTTAGGTTGGAAGGGACCTTAAAGATCATCTAGTTCCATCCCCCCTGCCATGGGCAGGGACACCACCCACTAGGCCAAGTTGCTTGAAGCCCCATCCAACCTGGTCTTGAGATCCTGGATCCCTGAAGCATCTATCTCCTTAGGATTGACAGGGAAAATGCCTCTAGATTAAGTAGTCCTAATCTTCTGTTTGCACTAAGTCACAGACAACCCTTTCACTATGGTTTTGAATGGGGACTTAGGCAAAACCTGAAGCTTGGCCAGAAAGGAACTATGGAAGCTATTGCTTAACCAGAGAGGAGTTTTAGTGTGTTTTCTGGTTCAAGTTTTTCAGCAAGTTTTTACTAAACTGAGACCCTTGCAAGTGTCCTGCCTCTCCTATTAGATGTTCTGTCCAATGAACAGAAGAAATTCTTACACGTCTGAACAAATGTGAAACTAAATTTGACAAAACTGCTCTTGACTTCATTCTCTTTAAGTTATTAAAATTGCCCAAGACAACAACTTGGGCTAGTGTAAGTGAATGATTGTTAAATGGTATTATTTATAAAGATTAAGTGGCAGCTATGGACAGTTCATTATCACTAAACTAAATTGGTCTCACTCAGAAAACATTCCAATAAATCAGTTGTCTTACCTAAGCCAATTACAATTAAGTGGAGAAATGGCACCTTCAAATAAATACAGAAAGTGAATTAAGTCTGACCTTAATGGATAGCTGTACCTTTAAAAGGCTCTTGTAGATGGTATTCAGGTGAGTTAAGGACACTGAACGAACTATACTTCTGTCCAACCTTTGGCTGTTAGCGATCACTGAACCCATGATCAGGAGTGTTGGGCATATGATATTACAGGAATAAAACCAAGATAATTCCCTAAGTGGAGGGCTAGAACAAGTAAAACCACCGAAGAAGTGAGACTTTATAGTATACCAAAGACATTTAAAGAGGGCTTCAAGATACATTAAAAAAAAAGACATTTAAAATGCCTGAGAAGCCAGTGAAGTTTTAGACAATCTTCATTCAGTAAGACAGAAGGAACTAAACGCTAATTCCTCTATATCTTGGTAGTTTGGCACATGTGGCAGTGTGTGCCACAACAGTGTCTGGGCCTGAAGTGGGCTGAGGTGGGAGTTGTAACATTATCGACATTCATGTTAAACCCAGTATTCCAGTAAAAACATAAGGCAGGGGACCAAATGGAACAAGATCTAGGATGTATGTTAAAGAGCAGTTCTTCAGCAGCAGTTGAGGTGTTCTCAACAAAGCGCAGAGTGAAGCTGAAAGAGCCCATGAGCTGTGTTTCATTCTGCTTGCCCTAGAGTTAGACAAAGAGATGAATAAGTTAATTGCTCATTAAGTTGCAGAGTAATTACTTATTTTTTCTTCAGTGGAAAATTCTAGTATCTTTGAGTGGAATGACCTGAAGTTCTTTCCCTGTACAAACCTAGTGCTGGTAATAGTACTAGTAATTAGCAACATTTCTACTGACCTATTTACCCGTTCAAATAATATCAGCACACACACACGTGTGCATTAGAAAAGGCCCTTTGCGGACTCGTTGCTTACACTGCTGAACGCTGCAGGAAAAGTTTGAGGAAATTCACTAGAACTTCCAGCAGGAATAAATGGACTCTACTGTGCACGGGATGTGTGATGTGTGAGTTTGAAGCCTCGCAATCTGAGCAGAAAACTGAATCTAAGTGTACCCCTTCCTGGACAAGTATTGTCACTAGTAGACTGTGATTTTAGAAACAGACACTGTTAATGGCCTACCAGATAAGCCAGCCTTTCGCACATTTGAAAATGAAACAAACTAAGTATTAGCTCTGTTCAGTTCTCTGGAGGAAAACAAAAAGAAAACAAACAAAAAAAAATACAAAAAAAAAGAAAGAAAAAATGAGAGAACCATCTTGAACAGAAGACTCAGCTTTGGAGACAAAATCACAGAACAGAAGAATTTTAGGTCTACCTCTTTCTTGAGGATTTACTTGTTGGCTTGTGTGAGCCTTGACACCTGTCCTTTGCAGTCTGCTGGGTGCATAGGCACCTCTCACTGGTGCTCTCGAGTCCAGGCTTCTTCTAACCACCTCACTCATGGCAAGGTCCGCAAAGTCCCTCAATGGATCTTGCTCTTACTTGGAACTTCACCTGTTAAAATGAGTGCTCTTTTCATATATTCAGCTCACTAACTCTACTGCATTTATACAGCCATAAAAAAAACCAAAACAACTAGACAATGAAATTGCAGTAATCCCTGCTGACATAAAGTACAGGATTGACGTATCTGATCTTCCTGGAGCCATTTAGTTATATATGATTTCTTCCAGCCATCCTTCTGTATATTTGTCATGTCTTTACTTTATACTGTCCACATTTAAAAGCATTCATAACAGAAATGAATTATACCATCTGGTCTAGATGACGAAAACCTTTTTAGATAAGAGCATTTGCCATCTAATGGATACTAAAAGACCTAACTATGAGACAGTTGTTGTCAGAATGGCACCAAAGTTTACAAAGAGTTGAAGCAAATGTGAAAACAAAATGATGTACGTTGTACAGTTCAAATCCTTTGGTACCTGTGAATGAAGTCACATCTTTTTATCCATCCTGAGCAACAAGAGGAACAGACACATTCAAATGAATTACTGTTCCTAAGGTGCACTTCAGCCCAGGGCAGGATCCCCACTGCATTTCTAGAGTTGGCTTGTGCTTGCTCCCAAGTCCAAACTTGCTTCTCACCACAGTTTTTGCCAATCAAATTGTGACCAGAGGCATACTCATACTCACTTTCAGGGTGATGGGGCAGATGTCACCCTCTTCTGAAATACAAGAAAACACGTCAGTTCCCAAGGAGTGCTGCAAAGTGTACACATTAGCTTCAGTCTGCAAGTCCCTAATGAATCTAACTGGATCATTCCAATGAGAAAGAATACATTTACATCCTTGTACATCATCTGTATTGTAAAAATATCACCTAATGATACTGCTGCATCCCTTCTAGAAGGACTCAATATTTCTGCAAGGACCGCACATGGGATTTCTCAGCAAAGAAGATATAGGTAGGTTAAATTTCCTGTAAACAAAGCTATAAACTAACAAAAGAATATGCTAGTGATGACAAGCAGGATTCCTCTTTTAATGAAATATATGGCATGGTCAGAGATGACTCTTTAGTTCTACATAAATGGAAGGAAGATATACCTCAGAAATAAAAAGTGTCACATTTGAAATGGCACCAGGAGTTAAAATGGAAACTGACTATCTTGGTTCATTTCCACTAGTCTCTGCACATGCATTATAAAGTTGATGTGTATCATTGAAAAGTCTATGCTGCCTATACTTGCCAAACTACTGCTCCCCCTCTTCTCAACAGGCCGGTGTGGAAAGCCATAACAACACTCTGAGATCAGTATCTTATCTTCCAGGCATGCAAGAGTTGTCCGTCTGTCCCACGTTTTCCTACTGGATGCATGGAAAATTTCCTATAAATAACCCTGACTGAATATGTAGTAGAAGCTAGTTCTATTGTTGTCAGACAGTTTTTCCAGTATGTCATTTACACACATATATGGCAGAAGCTGTGAAGGAAAGAAGCTGGAAAGAAAAATCAAGCTTTGGTATAGTCTACTTGCTTTCACGTAAGCAGTTTTGTCCTGGTATACCTTTAGCCACCCTGAAGGGTGTACATCCTTGACTGTATATATACACCACCT
>NW_009647572.1:4111087-4117777 GCF_000708025.1 Charadrius vociferus | reverse complement strand
CTGCAAACTGGCCACAGCTATCTGAGAATGATCTGAAATCCACTGTATGTCACTGTTTATGAAAAACAAAATGGCTTATTTATGCCAAGATTCCATGTCAGGGTGCCTCTTTCTCTCTTACTTTCTTCCTTTCTTTCTTTCTTTCCTTTTTTCCTTTTTTCCTTCTTTCCTTCTTTCCTTTCCTTCCTTCCTTCCTTCTTTCCTTCCTTCCTTCCTTTTTTCTTCCTTCCTTCCCTCCCTCCTTTCTTTATTTCTTTCCTTCTTTTTCTTTTTTCCCCCTCTTTCTTTGAGCATCAGCAATCAGATTTCCAAAAATGAAAAAAAAAAAAAGGTAGTTGCTTTGTGCTGACGGCTTGGGAAAACCCAGCTACTCAATTAATGAATGAATCCTTGAATCCTTGCGGGCTTTAGCTTTGGGATCGCATCTATCAGAACTCATTTTTTCAGTTACTCCACAGTACCCTCATTAATGACATTATCCCGCCTCATCTGAGTACACTGTTGGAAATCAGCAAGGCTCCCTGGCTGACACAAAAAGAAGAACACACCCTACAGAAACTTTTTGCAATTGATGCCACTGATGCTGATGGTGATGAGTAAGCAGGAGAGCTTCCAGTTTATTTTTACTTTTTCTATGTTTAAAGTATTCATTCAAGCACATCTGTGGGTCTCTAAATGCACTACAATGTTGGATGACGAGCCTGTTGCTAGGCTACTAACGACATGCCCTTTTATATGTCTAAAAATACATTTAACTTCTGTATTTAATGATACTTCCTCTGTATTTTAAAGCACACATGATTATTGCAGAGCACCTTGAGGCTTCAGGAAGATGAATGTTTTATTCCATGTTACACAGCCCTGTTGTCAAGATTGTTACAGAACCTGGGGTGAGGCATGAGTGCTCCTGTTTCCTAATTCATATATGCTGTTCCCTTCTTGGCAATCATAAGAAATAGAGCTGGAAAGGACTTAAAAGGTTATATTACTTATCTGCCTATATAAGGCAGGATCAACTAAATAACTCCTGGCAGACATTTGTCAAACAAGAGCCTGAAAGTTTCTAGTGATGGAGATTCTTTGACCTCCCTAGGCAACCTAATCCCATGCCTAAATATCCCCACTAGAAGGTGTTTCCCCGATATCCAGCCTAAATCTCCCACACTACTGTTTAAATTCATTACCGCTTTTATGAAATGCAGTTCATGGGTGTTGCTTGACTAGACAGGTTGAAAAAACTTAGCCATCAACAGCAACATTAGGTTCCAGACCTTCTTCAGACTAGAAAAAGACAGTTATTTTAAATAAATAAAATAAAGGCAGCTGCTGCTCTGGTTACAGACTGAGATGCAACTCTCCAAAACATTTTAAAAGGGGAAACTTCCATACATTCAAAATTCTATACCTGTTTTATTTCTTCCTGATGGAAAGAAACACTATAGAAGAGATATGATATGAGTTTGGTGGATTACTGAGGGAGGGCAACATGGAGGCTATACTGAAAACTTACGTGCAGCCTTATGTTTCCACTTGTCCAGATTGCTCCACATAAGTGCAAGTGAGTAAAAGTGCGCATACACTTAATTCCTTACAAACTCAAGGCCTTGGCTGTTATGGGCTGGAGAACTGAGTCTTTGATGATGGAAATGGACAGTGGACAGGGTCTTACAGTGCTGTATGAGTAAAAGAACAGGTTTTCCCTGTCACAGTGAGGAACACCACAATAACCTGCTTCAAAAGGATACCTGCAAAAAGCCCAGGCACGTCCAGGGTGGCAATGGATTTCTAACACTCTCACTGTGAATAATGTATTTTGAGCAAATAATGGGTATTTTGGTCTAGCTGCTCAACCAGAAGAGGAAAAGATCAGAAAATGAAGCCAAAAATACAAAAGTAGTGGTATCAATGAAGTATCTTCAGGGTGATCTCAGGCATGGTTTCCCCACAGCCTATCCATCAGGTCACCAGAAGAATCTCTCTCGTCTGTCAAACTACTGACTTTCATGAAATACGGAAGACCCTATCCTGCTTTCAGGTTTGGCCAACCTAAAGTTATTTCCATGACAGACACAGATAGTTCACATGCTTTTATCAGGAAGGCCTCCAAAATTAGGTGAATGTTAAATAAAGTTATTGATCTGAAGTAAACAATAAGCAGCATTTTGAAAATGTCACAATGAAATGGTATGACATTTTAAAAATGAGAATGACAACCACAGCCTCAGAACACATTAAAAAGGTTAAACTGAGTCCTTATTAAAAAGAAAATAAATTAAAAAAGCAAACTACCAAGAAAATGGCACTGTCTAGCTCTCGGCAGACTGAGTGCCCTACCCTGGAAAATGATAAAAGAAAGAGAGAGCTCGAACAGTACTAGAAAACGTGAGAGAGGACAAAAAAATACCACAAAAGGAACCAATGTGTTGGAAGATTTGAAGAGATGAACGATCCTTTGATGTGACTGACTGGGCTTTTTTTTCCCCTTTAACAGGGGCTGGATGGAATCCACACCAGAAAGGGTTCAGGATTAACTGGGGTTTCTACTCACAAAAGACAGCTCTTCCCAGGAATAAGATATAAAAAACTCAAACCAGTGACCTCTTCACTCCTGCCATAGTACAGATCTCATCAGCTTCTTAACGCTCATACTCCCCCACAGCTATGCTTCCCAGGCAGAAAGCAGCATAGTCCCTAACTAAGCAAAGCCCGTTCTGTTTGTTAACTAATTGCCCTTCATACATCTATCTGAGCTAGAAATGTGACTGTATTTTACTACAAAAGCAGAACCCTCCTACAAGACAGTGATTACCAGATGTGGCAGAAATGATAGCACTGGAAAAAGAGACTTTGTGTTTCTTCTATGTATTCTCCAAGGTGTTCATGTCAAAATCATTTTCCAGGACAACTGATACAGTAATTAATTCAGTAATAACAACTTCAGTAGCTCTAAAAAAATGTCTGGCAGAGACAGACACGTGATCATTCCAATCTAGTCAGCGCCTGTTAGGCTGCACCTGGAGCACCGTGTCCAGTTCTGGTCCCCACAATTCAAGAAAGACACACAGAGACTGGAGAGGGTCCCAAGAAGGGCCACAAAGGTGATCAAAGAGCTGAAGAACCTGTCCTATGAATAAACACTGAAGGAGATAGGTCTCTTTTCCCTGGAGAAGAGAAACCTCCAGGGGACCTCATCACAGCATTCCAGTACTTAAAGGGCAGCTACAAAAAGGACAGAGTCTCTCTCTTCACAAGGACCCACATGGAGAAGACAAGGTGCAATGCACACAAGTTGCAGCATAAGAAGTTTCATCTCAATACAGGAAGGAAATTTTTTACAGTGAGAACAATCATTCAACGCAACAACTTCCCCATCACTGGGGGTTTTCAAGATGCAATTGAACGGGTTGCTAGATAATCTCATCTAGGCTCCCTTTCCCATAAAAAGTTGGACCAGATGATCTTTCAAGGTCCCTTCCAAGCTCAGCTGTCCTATGATTCTATGATTCTAGGAAAATATAACTTTACATTAGAATTCCTCCTCTTACTTTGGCTCAAGACATCAGATATCAATTGCAGCTTTTAGCTGTATGTTTGCACATACAACAAAAAGGATGGTATCACCTGTGAGGTCTCATTCGACCATGATTCAGTCTAGTTAGACCAATAGACCAAGAGACTGGAGCTTCCTTCCTTTATTCCAGCAGAAATAATCAAACATAAAATTAGGAACTGTACTGAAGAAGAATACATATGTTCTTTGGGATGCCACGGCCTCAAGCAGGCTAGGTATTGCAGCTGAATAAACTGCTCTCTCACAGAAAGACATTTGCCAACTCATTTGGTGGATCGCAAAAGTAGAGTGACCAAAGAGAGAAGGACGCAGACTGTCATCTATACACGCATTTGACATACTCAGGAAACCTTTCGTCCCATGGCCATTTGATGCTGATGTTGTTACAGAAAAATATGGCTTTACTTGTAACAGGAATATTAAACTGTTATATCTGACTGTATTTGTGGCTTATTGATTATAAGTGTTCATTTGCACAAATCAAAACTGTATTAATAAGCAGCCAAACCAATGCTTCCAATTTTACAATGTAGTCATGACCCAGATGATGAGATAGGGCAAAATCCTGCTGCAAAAGGTGTTGTTGGTGCCCAGTACAATTCTCTCCAAGGATAATAATTCATATATGTGAAAAATATTCTTTATGTGCTGAACAGCATGATATGCCCAAAAAGGTACATTCAAAATAACTTCGATGGCTAAATATTTGTCATTGGTCCCTTGTACTCAGAGTGATTAAATTATTTTTCTTTCAAATAAATTTCCTTCTAATTCAATTCCTTATCTAAGTTGTCATTATAATCTAACAAATTTTAGAAGAACACGGCAATCAGTGGTAACAGACCGAGCTTGTCAAAGCTGTAAATAAACCAGCAATCTAATCTTTTCAACAACTACAATCATCACATGAATTTGCAAAAGAAATATTGTTTTTTATATTTCCTGAATGTTTCCTTGCTTTACAGAAATTAGATTAAGATGAGAGGCATTCAAATAATGGTATGGACTTGAATTGTGGAAGAACAAACTTATCAAAGGCTTATGAGAATGTAAATTAGCGGTAGCCCAGAACAAAAATCTTGGATAAACTACTTAAGCTTTGAGTAGCTAAAATCTTAGTGTTAACTTTTCTACGTCTAATTTCAGTGAGCTAGAATTAAAATGCCCCAGAGCTTGGGCGTCAGGAACAGTTGGTGCAAATAAAAGTAGTTCGTTTTCATTTTGAGTCTGTAAATTAACAGCAGCATTGTTCACCGTTGGCTGTGCCTCCAAAAATCACTTATACCTGTGCAGAGCACTTCACATTTAGGTGAAGATAATGAGAGGTGCAAATCTCTGAAGAACAAACTGTCATTTGCATTTAATTTTCTTTGATTGTTGCTCTCCAGAAATTATGGTCAATGCTGGCATACTTTATATCTGCTCAGAAGTACATTCAAAGACAGATTTCAGATGCAATAGAAGGCAAGGCTGCACACACAAAAAAAAAAGAAAGGATTAAAACCAATGGTCTCTGGGATTCACCTCAGCCCATACTCACATGCGTAATTCTGACCTAGTCTTCCTTGGCTCACATTATAATCACTTCAGAATAGCAGAAACTTCCAAAGATGGTTTTGCATAACCCATCATGGACACTTCTTTAATGATGAGATGAACTGCCTTTTGGAGATGCCCACTGACTGGAAGAGAGACTAAAGGGAATCTGGTTCCATACCTTCCGACTTTTAAATGCCCAGATTGGAGTCTACATATCACAGCCTTAAGCACATGAAAAAGGAATGTTTCCCTCTACCCACACTTAAAATTGGCCCCTTGATATTGGCATCTTCTTTGTCTACATGTTGCCTTGTGGCCCGTGGCTGAGGTTCAGCCACGTGCAAATGTCCAGAATTACCTTGGCTGAAGGGCTAAGTACATAACCTCCACCAAAATCCTATTAGTTTCCAAAAAGAAGTCCTCCAAAGCGACCAAACTCTTAGAAAACAAAACACACTACGTAAACATTGTACTTCCCATAACACTGGGTCTCTCAATGGACAGTGTGAGCAAGTTTTGGAAGGAGGAGAAGAACGTTTCCAGGAGTTGCAGCATTTCACATGTAACCTTGTGTCTAACTGACTTTTATTAGTCAGCTGGAATCAGTTCCTAGATCAATGCTTGGATTTTCTGGATTGTCTCCCTAAATCAGCTAGTCTTTCAGGACTGTGTAAAAGCCCTGGTATTAGTGGGCTTTGTACTACACTCTGGAGGATCAAACATTTCACACATAGTGGCTGCCACAACTAACTCATAAGAATTTTCAGGTGGGATCACAGGAGCTCTTGGAATTAAATTATAGCAGTCTAAGACTCGGACGTCCCCAGACAGATACTCATTTCTGTCCTTCGACGAGAGATTACAGTCCCTGCAGGTGGGCACTGGGATGGATGGTGGATCCACTGTAGTGCAAGCTCACTGAAATACGCACATTTAGTTTGAATCACCTTCAGCAGTGACTTAACATCACTGGAATAGATCAGGCATGTTGATGTCGTCTCTAATAACGTCTTGTGTTAGTTGGGACATACTTGTCAGCTGAAGGGGGCTATTCCTGGATCAAAAAGCTGCTGCAAAGGGTGCAGGTGAAGTTCGACAGCCACACAGCCTTGCAACATCAATTGGAGAGTGTGAATTGCACTCAGTAGGGCATATGATGAGCAGCACTCCCAGATACCCATTCTCCCCCGTGCCTCTCAATAATAAACAGCTGGAGTTTGGCAGAAAGATGTAATATTTTCAAATCCCACAGCTGTTTCCAAAGTGATCATGCCTTTTCTGTTGTAAAGCACATCAGATTGGGCTTTAAAACTGTGGAGATCAACATTTAAGGAGCACCTTATCATTGAATGCCGTTATTGCACAAATGATGTCAAGACAGCTTCATATGCACAAAGATTTATTAGGGTGATCCATAGCTGGTGGCACACATCAATTATAAGAGTGCAAGTTAATTCTCAGACAAAATAAAAACTAAAAGAAAGAGAGAGAGAAAAGAAAAAAAGGGAGGAGGGGAGGGATATAGGGAAAGGATGGATAGAGGGAGAAGGAGAGGGAGAAAGGGAGAGGGAGAGAGGGAG
>NW_009647572.1:4069352-4110909 GCF_000708025.1 Charadrius vociferus | reverse complement strand
GGAGAGGGAGAGGGAGAGGGAGAGGGAGAGGGAGAGGGAGAGGGAGGGAAGCTGTCTATCATAGCCAGCCAGGAAAAGCAGCAGCAGTCCTCCTCTGGATGCTCTCTCCAGTGCAGCAGGCAGCAATACTGAAGGAATCAAGGAGGGTGATTACCATCATGCTTTTCCCCACAGTACTATCCATTGTGATTTGCTCAAAGCCCCTGATACTTGTTCCAGTTTATGATGTTGTTAGCAGTGATTGGAATATGCTAATTAAGTGTGAGTCCTGCATATCCATTGGCTCTTAAGTTCCTGTGCACAAGTATTATTGGATAATATTTATCTTGTACTTAAATGACTGCTATTTACTTTTTGTGCTCCGTGTTTGGTTTGGTTTTTTTTCCCCAATAAACTAAAATCTGCAGAACAAGAGGTGAAGGAAAGAGAGGGAAAAGGGTGCGATTCTCAGCCTGGGGGTAGTCACCTCCCATGAGAACCCACCCCAACAACCATATAGAGTTTTGCAGGCACAAAGTCATGACACTGAGAGCAGCAGAGTAACTCATGGGGAAAATACTGCCACAGTGACTTGGGAGAAACAGTGCCGTGGCATCTCAGGGGAGAGATTGCATCAGTAAGGCTGAGATACGAAGGCACATAGGGTACTGTGCAACAGCGCTGCAGTACTGACCATTTTCAAAGCAGAAGAGGATTAGCAGAGATATGACTGCTTTTCAATTTCTTCTGTGAGAAAGTCTCACCTAATAGCATGAGCACAACCCTAGAAAACAAATATAAAGTCAGCAAATAGACCTGAACCAAGTCTTTTCTTCTCTGATGGTAAAAAAAAATAAAAAAAGCAAAAAGTAATAATAAATGAACTCACTGGCATACATCTGTGAAGTGATGCAGATTAAACAGTGTCTACGAGAAGCAATCATTAATATTTATAAAGAATCTCAGCAGCAACTGCCAAAGGATGAAAGGAATCTTCAAGAAAATTCAGACTAGCAATAGAAAAAGTTAGACTTATAAGAATGAGAAGTTTGCATATGAAAGCAAAATGTATCAATTTACTGAAGGCCTTGTAATATATGTTCCTCCACAGTTCCAGTATTCCTACACTGAGAGAGAGAAGACATTTTTTGAATAAACCATTGCACTGAGATCTGACAGGTTTTGGTGACTTGGGAAATCAGTACTGGGAATCTTTAGTCAAGTCCTGCAAAATATATCAAGAAGTTCAACTAAAATACAGTCAAAATGAGTCCACAGACAAAACTTTCAAAAGAAAAATTACTCTGGCAGTAAAAAAAAATGTAAAAATATGTTCCATCTTTCCTACAGAACTGCTCCTTGTTACAGTTTCTGAGTGCTTAGATGAGATACCTACAAGATGAGCAACAGAGAGAATATTCCCCTCTATAAATGACTCCATGCAGTAAATTTTATGCATTCAAGTTTTATACACTGGAAGTGCCTAAAAGCTTTTGCTGTGTGAAATGCAGTGGAAAAAAAACAAATGTTCTGGTGTAAAAGTCTGTAAAAGAGCAACAAAGGAAAGCAGCTAAAACCGGAGCTGAAGAAGGGGTCACTTCCTCTCACTGCTGGCAGCAGCGTGCGTCCACACTAACCTGCTGCTACACCTGAGTCTCAGGGGCCCTTTTATTCATTCAGTTCTGTGTAAAAAGCTGTCACTTGTCCTATACAAAACTTTCATTCCCATTAAACATGTCACAATAATGGCTACAAATATGATTTGTAGGACTACAAAGATGATTAGGGGACTGGAACATCTCTCTTATGAGGAAAGGCTGAGGGACTTGGGTCTTTTTAGTCTGGAGAAGAGAAGACTGAGGGGGGATCTTATCAATGCTTATAAATACTTAAAGGGAGGATGGCAGGAGGATGGGAACAGTCTTTTTTCAGTGGTGTCCAGTGGTCGGACAAGACGTAACAGCACAAACTTTGAACATAGGAAGTTCCACCTAAACATGAGGAGGAACTTCTTTACTCTGAAGGGGGCAAAGCACTGGACAAGGCTTCTCAGAGATGTGGTGGAGTCTCTGACTTTGGAGACATTCAAACCCTGCCTGGATGCCACCCTGTGCAACCTGCTCTAGGTGTACCTACGCTGGCAGGGGAGTTAGACTAGAAGATCTCCAGAGGTCCCTTCCAAGCCCTATCATTTTGTGATTCTGTGATAATAACAAGCCGCGAGTCATGCATAGGCTTTTCACCTTGGAAACAAGCTAAGAACATTGACAGAAGAATGTGCTTTTGTATTGCCTGACATTTTTCCTGCCTTACAAATTTCCATATGCAGTACTCATAATGTTTGCTTCAGGCACCATGTTTCTGTCGAACGACCATAGTCCTCCCTTTGCTCTGCAGCCATGCTTTGGCCCCAGTATATTCCCTTTCCAGACACAGACCTCAGGCTTCCATGACAGGGTACAGAAAAGGACACTACTGCCAAGAAGGTCAGAGCAAATTTTGCATACCCCTTCAGCAGTGACAAACACTATCAAAACTCAGGTCTGAGAGGAATAATACAGGGCTCTTTTTAAATCATGTAATCAGAGCTAGTTTCAAGCAGAAGCCAAACTAAATGCATGAATGTTATAAGAACTACTTCAATAATGAGTTGCTGTGACATGATCTTTCCTGCAGAGAGATTTCAAGCAAAAATAATCGTCATGTTTGGCTAAAATAGCTGTTCTGGGCAGCAGACAGTTTATTTTATTTCTGAGACAGCATGAACAATGACTTAAATATCATAAAAATAAACAGAAGCAGATCCAGAACAAATGTGCAACTAAGAGATATGAGTATAATTAAGCTTTTATCTCCACAAACAAATGGTAGGAGATATGGATTGTAATTGCAGTAGTTTTACACAGATGGGATTGATTTGTTTCCTTGTACATGGTACACCTGAAATACTTGAAAAAGAAAATGTAAAACCACTCTATGTTTTCTATGTCTCCAGCAAATAGCACCCAATGTATTGACACCCAGATGGATAAATGATTGCATGAACGGCACAGTGACAGAAGCAAAGTAACGTCTTACACATTGGCATATGCAATGTCAGAAAACCAAGAAAATGCTCCTCCATTCTCAACAAGCATGAATGTGAAAAGATTTATACATCTTTTCACAATGAAATACAAGCAAAGAGGCATTTGACCTCTTTGTTGCAGATCTTGAGTTCCGGTTTCATTAATTTGATTTCCCTCACATATACAGGACATTTTCAAAAAAGAGCATGTCCTGCCACTGTGAATACTTCACTGATAAATCCCTCTATGCCATGTGAGAATGGTCACTCCAGTCTCCGTGGCTTGGAATTGACCCTATTTGACCAGAAAGAATATCTCCAAAAGAGGCTACAATAAGTAATATCTCAATACTCATGACTTGGTGATTTTTGAGATGGGAAATATCCTGTTAAAATCTTTGCTACAGCAATAATAATTGAACTAAATGTAAATGAAAGATCCATAGCTGCTAACAGAAAAGATTAAAAAAATTATAAAATATAAAGACTACTGGAGGCAGAAAATCATCAGGCTGTGAATATTATCCTTTGAAGACTAAGCCACATTTGGCCAGGGATTCTGCTAATTGAGGATAATCTTGAGGCAAGCTGCAAAAACGCAAAAGAACACCCCCATCTGCATATAGTCACTTACATACAATGACCTAAATTTCATTCTACTATGCACATATACACACAGGCACAAACACTAGACTACAAGAATGTTAGGACCTCAGAATCAAATGGTTAAATGGACTAGAATCAATCATATGCTAATCTAGATAATCATAATGCACACCATGTCACATATATTGGCAGACAATGTAGAAGCCCACGTCTTCCCTGTGCCTATAATAGGGGTTAAATTTAATGCCTGATTGCTGTTGTTTTTTCTGAGACCTTTGTGTCATTCAGTCCATAGATAGAGTTAAAAAACTTTCTCTTATTGTTTGATGATCAGCTTAATGCTTTAGGTGTTGCATGCCAATCAAACTTTGCATTGAACATGGGAATTCCTCATGGACTTCCTCTATACTCCTCCATTCTGAACGTGTCCAGAAAAGGGCAGCAAATCTGGTGAGCAGTCTAGAGAACAAGTTTTATGAGGAGCAGCTGAGGGAACTGTGTTTATTTAGCCTGGAGAAAAGGAGGCTGAGGGGAGACCTTATGGCTCTCTACAACTACCTGAAAGGAGGTTGTAGCAAGGTGGGGGTCAATCTCCTCTCCCAAGTAACAATTGATAGGACAAGAGGAAACAGCCTCAAGTTCCACCACAGGAGGTTTAGATTGGATATCAGGAAAAATTTCTTCACCAAAAGTGTTATCAAACATTGGCACAGGCTGCCCAGGGAAGCGGTGGAATTGCCATCGCTGGAGGTATTTAGAAGATTTAGAAGATCAGGAAAAATTTCTTCACCAAAAGCGTTATCAAACATTGGCACAGGCTGCCCAGGGAAGCGGTGGAATTGCCATCCCTGGAGGTATTTAGAAGATGGGTAGACGTGGTGCTGAGGGACATGGTTTAGTGGTGATTTTGACAATGTTAGGTTGATGGTTGGACTTGATGATCTTAAAGGTCCCTTCCAACCTAGATGATTCTATGATTTTATCTTATTTGTATTCCTAATATCTGAGCATACATGTAAATGCATTTTCACAGTATCCTGTTGAGACAGTGGGTGCTATGCGCCCTACTTTACAGATGTGGAGCTGAAGCACAAGGAGAACAAGGCTATAAATAGACAATAATATTCAGAGCCTGGTTTGAGTTGCACATCACAAGATTTTTTCAGAGTATTTATCGTTATACTGAAATTTGTACCTATGAAACATACAACACACACCTTTTAATGCCATAGTATACAAAGAGGGAAAGACGGTTTTAGCCTCAAGCTTTTGATGATATTTCAGATTATCTGGATTTAGACTTTCAAATATAATGATATAAGAACCGAAACTCTGAGCTTAGCTGTGGCAAGTTAGTGTCAGGAGCTACAGATTCTGCAGATCAGAAGTGCCCACAGTAGCCTGTGTTGCTGAGGAACACATGGTCACATTGTGTACTATTTGGAGTTTCCTAACAGTTGTAAATCTCTTTGCTAAATATATCCAAATATACTTTTGTCCTGTGTTTCCCACTGTGCTCCAGTTGGGAAAAGATTAAAAATAGACATAAGTGTTGAAAGATTGCCAGAGAGCTGTATTTGACTGCACTGCTTTCCTGCAGAACTTCTAACGAGAAATAAGTCTCATACACGGTCTCACTAAGGACTGGTAAGAAAGCGAGATATGTCTACAATGACACATATTCATGTGTTACATGAAGAGCCAAAGCCTTGCATTTCATTTTATTTCCTATATCCCAATTGAGCAGTTAACAGCAAATTGTCTAAACCAAACTGGAATATCTGTGAACACTTTTAAAACCATCAATCGATGGGGTTCATCACGATTTTAAATTCTGCAGGACAATCTAATAATAATGATGATACTCAATAATAAAATTATTGTTATTGATTTACATGATCAATAGCAGAACTGTGATTATACAAGTAGGCCTTTCTGTCCCTTTTGAGACCAACTGTCATGATGTCAAAAAGATCTACTTGTGGTATCTTCCTTGAACTGTCAATGGCTTCTAATGAGATCTTTCTAATAAGGATGCTCATTCCTTTACACAAACAGACTTTAGTATTCTCCATGTCAATACCAATCAGACAGGAAATATTTTCAGGTTATAACTGGAGTTGCACATTGCTGTTAAGTTCTGACAAATTATATATCACATCCATGTTGTTCATGCCTGTGCCACAGGCTAATAAACAGTGTACTTTTGGGGTGCTCATTGCTTTGGCCAAGCTAGAAATTTAGTCAACCTTTAGTCATTCAATTTCTAGTTAAACATAAGAAATGAACTTTTTCAGCCGTTCATCACCCATGCAAAACAGATGTTCATGGAATGCTTTGAGGAGGTTTTTTTCACATGTGCTGTTGATGGGAGGTACTCTGCTAGATCTTCTACAAGGAACAACTGGTTGGGGATGTGACAGTCGAAGGCAGCTTTGGCTGCAGTGACCACAATGTGGACCCTGAGGGAAGTGAGAAAGGTAAGTAGCAGCGTACTTAGTGCGAGGATATAGGGAACATGAAACCAGACTCTTCTTGAAGGCACTCAGTGATAGGATGACAGGCAAGGGTCACAAGTTATACCAAGGCAAATTCTGACTAGATAGATAGAATTTTTTTTAACCCTGAAGGTAGTCAAACACCAGAAGAGATGGCCCAGTCACTGTGTGGAACCTCTGTCCTTGGTCCTGAGCAACCCCAGTTTGGTTGGAACTAGTCTGGGTGTAGGACTGGACCAGACGACCTCCAGAGGTCCCTTCCAACCTAAGTTATTCTAAAAACTGTGACTAAAGATCCTGGGCTTTAGGGAAGTGGAGTTAGGCTTGTTCAGGGAATTGTTAAATCAATCCTCCTGGCAGGCTGTTCTCACAGGCAAAAGTGCCCGGGGCAGTTGGCTGATCTCCAAGGACGATCTCCACAATGTGTAAGCACAATTCATCCCAGTTTGCAAGAAAATGCGCAGGCCAGCTTGGCTAAACAAGAAATTAGAAAATTCCTAACTGAGCTAGATAATGACTGGAATGAAGGCTAGAAAAAGGCAAATGCTACACCTATCTTCAAAAAATGGCAAGAAAGAGGATTTGGGGAACTATGGGCTGGTCAGTCTAGCCTTAGCCCCAGGACAATTATAGAGCAAATCCACATGGAAGTCATTCTACATGACACTGAAGTGCTTTTTTACAAAAAGGCACAAACCATACATGTTCAAGGAAGCTTAGTGCAGTCTTCTTCATGGGCAGCTCTAGACAGCTATTAGATGCAAAACAAGTGTTGAGCAGATAATACAGCAGCTTGGCTGTATTATTTAATAGATTTGGTTTTCAGTTGCTAGTTTTTAGTCTGAATGCTAGCAGAATGGTCAGTAGGCTACTCACAGTTTTTCCTGTATTGACGTATTAGCTGTATCGCTATGATGTTTGTATATTACTGAGTTGTCAAGAGGACAGGGAAATTCCTTTTTTCCCACAAGTCTCACCTTGTTGATTGAAGTCATATTCAGACTGCCTTTTCTCCACCCTCCCACCACTACTGCTACTTTCCTAGAATACTGCTAAAGCTACTCCTGCTTTCCCAGAACAGTAAGAATAAACAGATAATCAAGCTAATCTGACAGAAAGCTAACGCACACCCCCAAAATGTGTCCATTACTCCTGAAGTGCTCTTTTTTAAAAATGACATCACTTTGTGCATATGAATGCTAGATGAAACACAAGGCAGGGAAGGATACAGACAGCTAGGAATAAGTGAAATGTCACGGACCAGTTGTCTCAATTTATTTTCATGACATGGCTCCCATCAGAGTCAGTGTCAGCACAAGGGAGAGGCTGGGGATGGAAGATCTTGAGCAGCTATGGAAAGGAACTGCCCTTCTTAACAGCAGCAACCTGTTAGATTAATTTGACAACCATACTCCAAGAAAACCCTGGCCATGTGCAATAACTGTACTTCAGGAGGAGCACATTTATGCACAGAATCACCCATTTAAAATGGTTTTGACTTCAAAGGTTTAGTGTTATTGTTCATTATTTACCTTACTGTCCTGCTTAAGCTCTGTCTGAGATCAGGACCTCACTGTGCTTGACATTGTACCTATCTAAAGAGACAACCCTATCTTCAAAATAGCCGTGAGACATGAGAGGTAAAAGAAAGGAAAATTATTATTTCCCATTCACAAAATGGAAACTGAGGCACCAAGTGATTAATGACATCTTTTTTTAATTTCCTAAGGGGTGTGGATACTCAGTTCCCAACCATTTTAATAGAAGCTGAGTATTCAAAGACATGAAAGAGCTCTGTACACCCTACCCTGAATGGATTCCCAAAAGCCTCCCTGGAATTGAATGTATCTTTTTTTTAATAAGCATTTATAGTAGCATCTGTGTATATGCCTATGTCTGTATACGTTTCTGCACACTCTGGCTTTCAAAAAGCAGCCAGCTCGGCATATCTTTGCCTGAGTTGGATTTATTTGTACTGCTCTGTATAATATCACATAATCCATTTACAGGACAGTGTGTAAATGTTTTGGGTGATGTACAGGCTGAACTGTTTATCCTTATATACTTACCCAGACACGGGCCCTGTAAACTGCTCAGCTTGCTCTACTGACTGAATTTTCTAAATGTCATGGTCAGCTGTTTTAGATTTGTATGACACCACGGGCAAATTTTCCACACTGCTTTCAGTGCCAAAGGCCCCTAGGAAATTCTCTCTGCGCAGGGTATTGCCATAGTCCAAATTGCAGGCATAGGCAGACTCCAGACTACACAGTCACCGGTTAGCCACAGGCTTGGCTGCTCCAGCCTCTTCTCTGGCCATCCCAGAAATACTGAGTGCCAAAGCTTCCCCTCGCCAGCCAGACTGTCCCTCAGACATGTATGCACATATAGAAGACTTAAAGTAGACATATATGTAATATCAGGGAGTGTAGTGAAAGGACAAGGGGTAAGAGTTTTAAACTGAAAAAGGGTACATTTAGATTAGCTATTAGGAATAAATACTTTACTGTGAGGGTGATGAGACACTGGAACAGGTTGTCCAGGGAAGTTGTTGAGGCCCCATCCCTGGAAGTGTTCAAGGTCAGGCTGGATGGGGCATTGAGCAACCTGGTCTAGCGGGAAGTGTCCCTGCCTATGGCAGGGGGGTTGGAACTAGATGGTCTTTAAGGTCCCTTCCAACCCAAACCATTCTATGATTCTGTGTAATAGACTTGAAATCACTAGAAAGTTTGCCACCTATTTTGGGTATCCAATCACCCAGTTTCACCCCTTCCTCTCAATCAAGTCTGCAATCCATAGAAGACATTTCTGCTTGGAATGCGACCTACATCCATGTCCACACAAACCCCTGCGAAGATTTCACATAACATTGGCAGTGAAATGAAGTATGCATCTTCCTGATGTGTGCTGTAGATTAACTGAGAGAAGAGAGGAAAGGGACAGACTAGGAAAAGAGATCTGAAAGACAGAAGAGCTTTCTGGAGATGTTTTGGGCTTAAGAGCCGAGACCCAGGCTGAGAATTAGAAGGAAGAGAAGAGTATGGTAAAAGGCAGTCAAAACCAAAGGCAGACAAAAGAACCCGATTGTAAGTAGGTTGACTTCAAGCTAATAAATTGAAGAAATTGTGGGTGAAAGGAACCAAGGAAAACAAGAAGCAGAACAGCCTTGTTCTCCTAAAGAAACATTAGCTGCCTGAGGGGGAGGCCCCTGAGTTGGACACCTCAGCCCTGCGGGTAGCCATCACATAGTCTTCCCTTCCCGGCATCACCAAGGAAGCACGATGAATACAGAATTAGCTGAAACAAGACATCTTCAACTTTCTGGAGCATCCCTTCTGAGATCACATCACCTCTGAACTCTGCTCAGTTATTATACAGTGACTGGGCTATGTCTTGACAGACACTTGTCATGCGGAAAAGATGTTCAATTCACATAGTTTAAATAAAATCAAGATCAAGCTACACATATTTAATTGCCAGTCAGTAAGCTCAGGATGAATACTACTCAAAATCAGTAATGGTAATACAACTAACACACCACAGTACCAGACACTTAAAAAGTATTAACATATACCCACAAATTTCTAAACACTCCTCTATGACTAATACTAAGAAGTTCTACTCCCTCTGATACACACCATCACCCAAACATGCTTGGGTGCACACACATCCCACGTGTTCTTACCCACATGGCTTATGCGCATCAGACTCTCCTGAGAGTGAGGGTTCCCCTACTTGCACATCCCTCCTGTTGCAGATGTGGGTGTTCCACATCCCATGCTGCTCCCTACAGCCCCCTAATTCAAAGCCTGTGAGAGATCACCCCAAAAGCATGCCCCAGGAGTGGGTCCTTGCTTGCTGTAGCCCACACTGTCACTCCAGCTGATGTGTGGACGCTGCTCATCACATCCAAAGGGGAGGACCTGCCATCAGGCAGAGGCAAAGCTCGCCATGCTGGTGAGGCCGCTTCTGACAGTGTCATACCAGATTTACGCTACTGCCCCATTCCCACTCCAAGGTCTCTCCCCACTATTATGAATTTTCATGCTTATACTGCTTCTCAAGCTGACTCCTTTGTCTCAAAAGTCTCTTCATAACTCCCTCATTCCTATTTAATCTGGCCAACATTTATCCTCCTCTTCAGCTTTGTCAGCTGGGCAGACACCCTTTCGAAACAGTTTGGGGTATCTTAGCTGCACGCCCCCTGTACACTCACACTCCCATCCAACAGCAGTTGCTATTCAGGCCATCCTGCCAAGGGTGGGCTGTGCAGGCACCCCTGCAAGCGCTGCTGACACAGCTCCTGAGCTGCCGGATCCTACTCGATGAGCATATGACTGCCTCATAATCAGCCCCAGGGAAACTTCTGTGAAGACACCAGTAAAGTCTGTGGGAAGATACCTCATGTTCATTGCAGAAACTGAGCCCCAGACACAGGCCAAGCAGCGCTCCACATCCTTAGTCCAAACATTGGGGTATTGGGATTGTCCCCAGGGTGCCTGGCTGAACCCTTCATCACATGGATCCCCAGAGGCACAACTCTGAGCAAAGAGAGAGATACCAGCTATGGATGCAGAGCCACTTCCAGCAGCTTCCTCAAGCGATAAACACAAAAGAAAGCCACTGGTTTCTGCTTGCCTGTTAAGATACGTGCAAAGGTCAGTTGTCAAGTTCGTTGGGCTGTTTATTTCAAATACATCAGAAATCTATTTTATTACCAGGCTTCATTGTAATCAGTCTTTGATGTTTTATGTAGCAGGTACAGTAGAAATACCATAAATAAATGGAGAGGTAGTTCGAAATGATTGCTGGCATGTTACTGTCAAAATAAGAAGTTCTAAAAGTTCCCTGAGTATTTTTTATCTAAAGAGTCCATAAAGTTATGATCTTCCTTTCGTTTCCTTAAAGTACTAGAAAAAGGAAATGGTTTAGAACGGCAAGATCTTAACATATAAATCACCAACCCCATTAATATTTAATGCTTACATTAAATAAAGGTTTAAAATATTTATCACACTTCCTTTGTTCACAAGTCTATCTCAAGGAAACAAGGACAAGGACAAGAAATAATCTGTCACTTGGTTGTCACAAGGATGTTAGCCATCTGACTCCATTTGTAAAAATCTACCCTACTTGTCAGACAACTAGTGATAAATGATTCAGCTTCTAATGCTGTCTTCCCCACATTAAAGAAAATAAATGTTCTGTCTACCTTGTCATGACCTTTCTCACTGAACATCTAGTCTTACCCAAACAAGAAGGTGCTGCTATCCAAAGCTCAATTTTAACACCCACAATATTATTTCCCACTCAGAACGTATGTGGACCCCTCAAGGTGCTATGCCTGCTAATCCCTTACCCACCTTGTCATTTGGGACATTTTTGAGACCCCTTTTCAAAGATTTATATCACTCTATGTGTGCGGAGCAGAGAAGTAATACGGGGTAGCTTTAGATAACTAGATTAGTCAGCTAACATGCATAGCTCTCTGAATCATTAATAGGAGACTGATTTCTCTGGAGATGATCTCCAAACATTCAAAATAGGCTCCTGCTCCGACCTGTGTTCTGTTCTCCCCCCAACCTCCCAGCTGGGGCTCCTATGCCATCTCTGCCGCAGGGCTGGTGCGCCCTCATCAGCCGATTCTCCAGCCATCCAGAGGATCCAGGGGATGCACTGGGAAAGTGCTGGAGGGCATCACGGCCACTTCTCTTCTTTGTGGATACAAGGACACTAGCATGGAGGCAGGAAGGGTGAGGAGAATATGGTGTCCTCCTCCCACTGCCACATTCAGATGTGGCTGGGCTCGCACCTGAAACCAAAGAGGGAAACCAAACTCAAGCATTCCCAGGTTCAAGAGTAGAACTATTGCCTAAATTAGATGCTGGCTTCCAAAATACATGCCAAGAGCAAGGCAGCATGAACTTGTGTGGACCAGGTTCAGACAATCAGACACAAAGGGTGACTCCAGAGAGTTGAGGGGTTGCTTTCACTTTATTCACCAAACCTCCGTTCTAGCAGTGTGCTAGTGACAGGTCATCACTAATGACGAACTAGATCTCAGAAGGTATACAGACCAATCTTCCCATCTTGTTAAAATCCTTGCCACCAAAAATTAGAAATAATGGAAATAGCATAAATTGCAATCTGAGAACAAAAAAAAAATAAAATCAATACGTCTGAAGGATTCATACAAGGTTTTCCACTACATTGTCAGAACTTTGAAGTATTCAAAAAATATGTCACATAACTCTAGTTCAGATGCAAAAGTAAAGATTAAGCCATGACAAAATCCAGAATAGGAGCCAACTTCTTGGCTATTTATATATTGGCCTAACTCAAGTACGCTTGGGAAATATAATATACAAGTATTATGGTCTTAGAAAATTAACCATGAAAAATAGAATAAATGAGCTTCCTTAAATTCCCCATCAGTAGGTCTTCCCTACTTACAAACACAGGGCTTTGAGCCAAACACAGAATTGATGAAATTTGTAATCTATGTGGCATTCTCTGTTGGACAAGCCCCTGAGCAACCTGAAGTAACTAGACCTGTTTTGAGCAGGGGGTTGGACTCCATCTCCTCCAGTGATACTTTCTAACCTAAATAATTGTATGATTCTATGGTACAATATCTAGGCCTTTTTCATTTAAAGTTAATCCTACTATAAGTTAGCACAAATTCTCATTTTTTGATGGGTATGTTCTTCATGAACAGCATCAAATGCAAACAAATTTCTGGAGGAAATAATGGAATGTTGCAATGAAGGACTTACGTCTCAGGGCGGTGCCTTTTAAATGAATTATGCCATCTCCTGTAGGATGCATTTCCTGTGGGAAGACTATCTGGTCATTTTCTTTATTATACTGTGAAGTACACACTCCTGTAGGCCCCCTTTAGGTACTGGAAGGACGCAATAAAGTCTCCCCAGAGCCTTCTCTTCTCCAGGATGAATAACTCCAACTCTCTCAGCCTCTCCTCACAGGACAGGTGCTCCAGCCCTTTGATCATCTTTGTGGCCTTCCTCTGGACCCTCTCCAACAGGTCCATGTCTTTCCTATGCTGGGGACTCCAGAGCTGGACACAGTACTCCAGGTGGGATCTCACCAGAGCAGAGTAGAGGGATAGCTACAAACTATAATAAATGGAAATACTTCATACGCATTTCTCTGGCAATGTTAAAGGAAAGTTAAAAGCAATCCTTATTTCAAATCTGAGGAATAACCCAGTATGGAGTTATGGAGGATGGAAGACGTCTGCTCCAGCCTCATGAATGCTCACCCAACCCTGCCCATTTTCCTCACGTAACCGTGCGCTTGACCACAAACCCACAGCAAATACTCAGTCCTGCTGCAGGTCTTGTTTTGACCCATCCTCCTGACTCAGTCTGCAGCCAAACCCTAGAAACACACATTGCAGCTACCACTAGTTCTTTGCAAGTAGGACACTACTTCCCAGCTCCAATGCCTGCCCATCAGCCAGCTCCAGGCTTCCAACATCCTCCTCCCGACGTCTCTGCCACCACCATGCCTAGTGCCTGAGCTGCCACCTTCTTCGTGTTGGAGCTCTCCCCGGTGGTTGAACTGGGGTAAATATCACTAGCAATCTACCACATTGTTACTGGAAGCAATCTAGCACATTCACAATCAAATTCAGGGATAAAACTGCTTTTCACAGTTCACGTTCTTCAAACAAAGATCAGAGACAAGCCCTCAATGTGTAATTGGATCCTTATTAGTTTGAGAAGCTTCTGTTCATTTAATTGGCATTCAATAAGATAAGTATGGCATGCTTCATAAAAATAGGGATGATATATTGGCACTTTTATTTAACACCCAGTTACTTTGATGTAGGCTGGCTTGTTAGGATATTAAAATTAGAACTGAGACAACCTTACAAGCTTCACACTTAAAACTTGCTGTATTCCCATTTAAGAGCGCTTTATAAAAGAATTAATGTTGTTGCCATATGACAAATTTCTCAGAATAACCCACCAACACGCTTTCCCAAATAGACATATACAAAAATAATGAGATTTACAAGAAAGTTTATGTCTGAAGCTGTTAAGCTAGGTTGAACTTCTGAGGAAGTGCACACACTGGTATCCTTGGTACCATTTCTGTTTATTCTCCATGATCATTGTACTCTCGTATTTATTTAAAACAAACTTTTAAGGCTCTCACTCCTTTCCTCCCATCTCATTTCTTTCTTTTATTACCCATTTCTGTCCCACTACTTTCATATTGAGGTGGACAAACACAAGGAGCTCTGAGAATGAGAACACAGTATAACTGGTTTGTATTTAAAATTATATCTGTCATTCATCTCTGTTCTTCAATAAACAAGCTGTTCTTTCAGAGGCTCACACTTCAAAGGCTGCTTTTTTGCTAAGATTGCACATATCTTGGCCCGTTCCTTTAACCACACAACTATGGATATCTAAAATACACATCGTATATCACACTACATTGTGGCTTGAAGATACAGGAAACCTTCACAGTAGTATTTGTACCATGGGTAGCTGATGAAGGCAGGTATACACTCCCATCAACTTGGTAGCGTTAATTCTCAGCGCAGTGTTGCTCTTTGGGAGTCGTGGTTTGGTATCTTGGCTGAGACTGCTGAAGGACAGGACAGGCTGGAAGCCTCTGTGTTCAACAGCTGATGTATAGAGTGAAAATAAAATAAACTATGTTAGGAAAATATTCACACTTTCAGATGACTGTCTGACTGAAAAGGATTCACAATTTCTGTCTTTGGCCACTTGATAATGTTATGGTTAGTCTGAAATAAAGTGGTGATTATTTTATGGAAGAAATAATTTTTATCTGTTTATATAGCACTCAGTATAATCATCTTTAAAAGACTGTTATAAAGGTCTTTTTTCATAGCATAGATGATAAGGGGATAACGAAAATAATAACTGATTTATACAATATTCTCTCCCTGCCTGACAAACAAATCAGTAAGGACCAGAAATCCACTTATATGGCTGCATACCTCTTGCATAAGAATAAGATGTATATCACCCCTTCCTCCAGATATCATGTAGAGTGTGCTGGGGACCAGGGTGGCCCCCAAGGACAGTTTGCAAGAGTTCTTCCAGATCCCTGTGTCACCCTGAATCCTGATGTCTTCAGCCAGACCTAAGATCAGGAGCCCCAAAAGGTGGCAGGTTGTTGTCACCCACTACTTATTAGCTTTGAGACTGTGATTCAGTCATTGAAACTTCAATTTCAAGCAGAACTCTCTCAAATTTCAGAAAAAAACCCAACCAACCAAGGCTTGGGAAGAAAGAGGTGCCAGATTGTTCAAGCAGCAATCCATTTCAAAGCTCAAGCATTACCAAAAAAAAAAAAAAAAAAGTCATGTAAGCAGCTTAAAATTTGAACTGTTCATCTGCCAAGGAACAAATTGTAAACTTTAATAGTTATTACGTAGTCTGTAGATGTTCTCAGAGGGGTAGGAAAAAATTAGCACAAGTGCTTCAGTAATTGTGTCATACGAATTGGCATGGTTCCCTGACCCTCAAACCTATATTTTCATCTCTCTGTTACAATTTGCTGTTCCGTAGCGTACGTGCTGCAGAAAGCTTGCTTAGTAACTGGCTGGTTTTTATAGTCTGTGCTTCCTTACATGTATTTGCTTGGTACTGAGGCAGGCTGCAAATGTGCCGCTCGATTACACAGCAACCGAACAACTGGCAGCAAACATGACCGTTGGGTTAACATTGCAGAGCATGGTAATGCTTCATAAACATAGTTCTGCATGTGACACATTAAGGTGTTTGACAATATTGTTTTAAAGCCTACCTAGGGAGAAATAGTCCCATTTTCTCCAGAGACCACAAAGGAAAGCACAGGGTTTCACGTGATGCCGCCTTTTGCCAAACCTCCCTTTAAACCAAATAGATGCGACAATCTTGTTGTTGATAGGGATGATGTAGGATTGAGCAATAATCATGTTTGCACTTTACTGGATTTTGAATCTTGTAGTAAGTGGTCTAGTCCTGAATAGCCTAGGACATGAAGCAGCTTTTTAAGTACTTTCTCCTCCAATTTGCCCTTATGTTAGATCCAGATTTGTTTGTAAGTCTGAAGGCGTACATATACTTGCTTTCAAACTTTGGTTCAGATAAGATTTTTTTTTAAACCAAGACAGTTTTCTGATGTATCTTGTCCATCACATGTGATATGTTAAGCACTTTGATCTCTGGGTGATCATTCGCATTCTGAGCGTGCAGTGTGCCTTGGGGAGCACGACGAAGTGTAAAAGTTTGTGCCACTAATGAACACTCATCCAAATCATTTGCATTACCTTTTACACCAGAGGGGTGAGACATTTTGAAATAAGCTGAATTAATAAAACTAACATTAATTTTTAGAGCTCTGGGGCGTTCTGTGAAGAGTAGAATTTAAGGAAGCAGCATTTAAAAGAATTTGCAGAGTAAAATTTGAGGAAGTAGTTCCATTCCTATTTTCCCACTCTCATTATTACAAGGTAAATAATAATTTGATAACAATGTGAAATTATACAATGCTAAAATATTAACTTTGAAGGCTATGGATATTGTGACATTTTGTAGCTACACAGCATACTCACAATATATTTTTACGTTGTTCAATGTTAACAGAAATGTTGACATTTCTAGGAAAAATAATACTGTTTGCATAATTTCTTTCTCTTACAGATGCAGGATGTTGATGAACAATTTGAATGCAGTTCAGTTCTGAGATTTTTGTCTGAATCAACTCTATATTTCCCTCCGGGACACAAATGCATGTATAAACTTGTAATTGGTTGATTTCTCAACCTGAAGGCAAAGAAAGTATTTCAGCTTTGGAGAGCAGTATAGAAAAAGACAGAGTATTACAATTTACGCAGTTTGTATCAAATCACAAGATTAAATTTTAACATATAAACACATCTGACATGGATGTTTTTATTACAAAATGATGGACTTACCTGAGAAATTGATTTATACAAAAGTATTCAATAGCATTCCAAGGATAGTCCTTTTATGTCTCCAGATATTTTACAGATAATGCACATAAAATACTGTATTCCTTTTGATAAAAGTCTCAAGTTAACTCTATGTCTTTTATCAGTGAATTAAGTCTATCTTACAGCTTCGACAGCTTAAAATTCAATAGGATTAGGCTAATTTTACATTTATGAAATTCCTCTCATCTTCTTTGATTTATAGAAAAGAATCTTTATTAAAGGAAAACCTGAACCTAATGAATTAATACATAAGTCAGGTAAGCCATCAGTCTGCTTCCTCCATTTCAGTGACTGAAAATGTATTTTTCATAGTGCCCCTGGGTAATTAAAAAAAAAAAAATAATTCAACACTTTGCAGCTTAGAGACAGTCCTTGCTTAAATTGCAAGTAAGATGAGCTTAACTACAGGCTGCCCAAGGAGGTTGTGGAGTCTCCTTCTCTGGAGATATTCAAAACCTGCCTGGATGCGTTCCTGTCCAACCTCCTGTAGGTGAACCTGCTTTGGCAGGGGGTTGAACCAGATGATCTCCGAAGGTCCCTTCCAACCTGGACCATTCTGTGATTCTGGGAACTGTCTCATTCTCAGCAGAACAAAACTTCTGTCACAGGGTAACCCCCTTCTCTTACAGAATTGTTACGGAATTTCTAACAAAAGTATCAGATTAAGGTGACATTGTGGGGAAAAGGAGTCAGAAGATAAAGACATTCATATGTCGATATGTTTACATGTGGCAGAGATGCAACCATGTGTCATCTCCTCCTTTTAGCCCCATGGAATGAAGAAGAGGTGGAGGTGGGGGGAGTGTTGGGCAGAGCACCTCTGCCCTCTGGGCTCCCAAAATAGCCAGTGGCACCCTGTTAGGACTTGCCTGCACAGTCATCTGTATGTGCTAAGCAATGCTGTCAACTTCTACGTGCTTGTTGCTCACATTATTGTGCTTATGCCCAGTTGGATATTTAGTGCACTGTTTCATCACCAAAAAAAGCACAAGAAGCAGCTAAGTATATGCATGTGCTAGTGCCTCCAAGATGGACATCACCTGAGACATTTCTTGATCACTTGGCCTGTTTGTGCGCATACATTCATGGGCAGCCATCCTTATTAATTATACATGTGGTCCAGTCCTGATCATCTGTTTTCATCACTGTTTACAGCCTAAATAAACACAATATGCTTTAGCCATCCCGTATGCACCTTTAGTTCACGTGCATGCTTCGTGCACTCTGAGGGAGCTATTATATGGCATCTTACTCCTATTTGATCTTCCACATCCTCATCAGGGTGACTTTGGCAGGGAAATTTCCCAAAGACTGTGTATACGCTGGGCACGCATCATCCAGGATCTGCAGGAGCAGCAGCAGAGCAGCCCTATGGCAGCTCCATGTCATTAATTAGCTTATTAAGCACGTGCCTACTGACATTCAGGCACTTCAGCAGTTTTAAGTGTTTGACTTTCCATCACATCATTCCTTTAATAAAGTCTACATATAAGTGTCATACAATCCAGTATTACTCCTCTGTGTGAATGGAAACAGAAATCAAGCCCAAATGCTACAGTGGAGTTTTTAATCTCTTCTTTCACAGCAAATGCATTAAACTCCAACATACCCAGGTGGCGAGAAGAAAATAAAGATTTCTTTCCTGAGGTTTTGCCAACATATTTTTTGTGAACAGATAGTTACAGCTGAACACATACCATCTCGGAAAATGAGATTGCATCAGTCTTGTCAACAGAGGATCAAGAATATGAATCACATCGCCAGCAGACTGGAATTTGTATTAAATGTATCAATAAGCAGTGTGTTCACATCGTGACTGTGCTTGCCAGGTTTGTATTCTCTATGATGAAGTACAATTTTTCCCATCAGTAAGTCAAAAGCTGGAGCCACTCAGCATTAAATCATTTGAGGCCAGACATCCATTAACACATTTAGAGACACAGGCAAACATTTCCAATATACTGTGATAGCTAGCAGATCATTTATTCCTAGTATCTCTTCAAAGGTGGTCATACAGATAATAACAACTCACGAATAAGCTAAGGAATACAAGACCAGCATCTTAAAGCAACAATTTTGGTTTAATATATACACAACTAAATGCATAAATAAGAAGCAAATTTGTAATGTTTTGTGCCAAAATTCATCTTGGGGTAGCTTCATGGAATTCAATGCACAGAACAATAATCCTGGAACCAAAGAACATATCTTTATCTTTTCAGCTAAATACAATAGCAACATCAGAGATAAAAGTTGCATTTGTGATTAAGTCATGCCTTTAATATTACTTCAGCTTCAGCACTGGTCTCCGTATGTTGCACTGTGCCAAGTTTATGTTTTGTTTTAAAACTTACTGTAGGTTATATACTGATTTCATCTAAATAATAATAACAATGATGATGACGATGATGACAATAATACTAAGTCTTTCTTGTATGTGGTTTTGACATCTGTTACTGCATCAATTCTCTTGAAAAGGGGTCACCGAGATGTAAGGTGATGTCTGTCTCTAGTTGTATCCAACGCCCCAGACATAATTTCCACAGATCTTCAAGGTCAAATGGTTTTGTTCGGCATTTTTTCAAACTTCTTTCCCAGATGGTATTGAAATGTTTCCTCCACAAGGTCTTACCAGTTCCTGTGTTGTCAACTCAGAATTCAGGAGATTTGTTGTTAAAATTTGGGTAATATATAATTTTAACAATTTTTGGTAAGTACACTGAAAGGGGTGCAAGAAACATAAATCCACAATTCTGAAGTTCTTTCAGAGTATCAGTTATGATGAAAAAAAACATTTGATGAATACAATAGCACTTGAATATGTTTTTGCACTGCATCTCTAGGGCAACATTTGGATGGAAATTCAAGAAGCCTTTGGTTAGAGTTTCATTGCCCCCAAAGTTTATTATGGAGCTGAATGATAGAATAGGCTTGCTAAATTAGTTGCTAAGGCCTACTGGTGGAAAGCATACGCTTTGGTCTGCAGTGTTGGCAAGAAAAGGAAGCAAGAGGGAGTGGATATGGCCTACTTAGTTTCACTCAAAGCCTATTCTTTCTTTCATTCCTGAAAAAGCGAAGCGCAAAGTAATGGAAATTTTACAGGGGGCTTGTAAAGATGCCCAGAATTTGCCTTCTTAATGAGATGAGCATCATATAAGCCCAAGAAAAGGACACACCTTCTAGCCTTTTGTTTCAGAGAGGCAAAATGAAGACAACCTGGGGTACCTCCGCAAGAGATTTGGGCAGGCAGAGCTTGGGAACTGTACTGCAGACCATGAGGCTCTACCTGGGGCCATGAGAACACAGCAGGCCTGGGGCTGGCACACATAGGACTGACAAGGTGGATTTGGGGATGGCAGTTGAAGTTTTGATGTAGTAGCACAAATCACATCAGCTTTTATTTCTGATTTGCTGTCTGTGTGATTTCCTTTCAATTCAAATATCTATGGATCAGCTAATAAAGCAGTAAATAAATAAATTATTTATGACTGCCTTACTGTAAGCAATACAATTCCCATTTTAACTGTTTTCCTTTGCAATCCTGTTTTGCTGCATGTATGAATCATCTGGTTCACAATCAGGGAGGTTTCCTGTAGATATCCAGGGCATTCAGGCATTTGGTTTTTTTTTTTTGCCCCCTTTTTTTACCTCTGAGGAATCCAACCCAGACTGGATTTGACTGAAAGAACTGAGTAGCTGGATCATCATGCTTTGCCTTTGTCTGCTCATGATACTCTTCAGCCAAGAATAGCTAACATTCACAAGCCCTTGAGGATACTTTTACCCTAGCCATGTGTTTGGGAACTAGACGATACAGCCATGTCTGCATGCCATGTCTGCCTCACATAATAAACTCTGCTAGTTCCAACTTGGGTCTCCACGTCACGCTGCCAGTCTTAACCCAACACCACAGAGACAGGAGGAGTTTATTTGACCCGATAACCAGTTACCATTGTCAGAAGAAAGTGATAAAAGTGAAATTTGTCGGACATGAGTTTGGCCCCATCTTTAAAATTTGTCAGCATCATTTCATTAAAGATTAAAGATATTATCACCTGACACCTCTGGCTTCAGTATTCACCATTTACAAGTATCTGAACTGGGACTGGCTATGGAAATACAGCAGCAGTCCTGTAGAATAACAAAATTATCAAAATACACTACAAAGAATGCAAAACACATGTTGGGATTTTCCTTTCATTCTACTAGGGGTTTGTTTGTTTGTTTGTTTTTTCTGTAATAAATCTATACAGAATTGATAGATTACAGTGTCTTTGATTCTTCTTACCTATACTGGAAAACATAAACCAATAATTTTTAAGAACCTAATTCCTTTTACTGAACTGTGCCTTTCCCAAGTGGCAATGAAACCCTGGAAATTCAAAAAAAAAACTCAACCCACCAGATAACCAGAAACTACACTGCAGTGCCAGTATCAACAACATAGCCATTCACTTCAAGAGTGTGAACTTATACTCTATGTATTTTTCCGCTCAGAAATGATTTGTGTGAGAAAACAGAATCTAGGCATTGATGAGGAAGGCTTTCATCTGATAATTGGATTTTTTCATTTGCACGTGCTTCCACAGTGCCTCCAGGGACTTGTATGTTCGAGTTTCTGACTCTCCCATATGGATCAAACACCTTGGCCAGACTACAGTGATGTCTCACAGTCATCCCTCTTAACGAGACACTGTAATGCCTATTGGAAAGCTAAGTGACAGAAAACTGGAATATAGTCCAGCTGAAGAATGAAATATAGAGGAAGATAAGGGCACAAGATGTTAAAACTAGAACTCCCAAGAAAACTGATGGCCACATTTACAAAGAGAAAAATTTCATTATATTTTTAAATGTCTTTTTCTTTAAGAAATAAGAAAAGTCCTGTAAAGGACACTTTATTAGAGAATAATAAAAAAAAAAATAAATAAAGACTTGCCAAAATGAATTTTCCATCATTTGTAAATGAGTTTTGACAGAAAACGTGGATCCGAATCAAACTCGCCATTGAGTGTGTTTGTCAGGAGTCAGTGCTGCCTGGGGGGCAGGCAGGGCAGGCCATGCAGGATAATGACTTACATCTGGAAATGTAAATTATAGCCCAATTCACATTGCTAGAAAAAAAGCAGAAATACCTGCCTTTCAAATACCTCGTGGATGGACCGAAACTAAAAATTTCCATGGCCTGTAGCTCGACACCATAGTACAGTAACCTTTATTTTAGTTCTTAACAGCAGAACTGACCTCAGGGGAAAGAAAATGAAAAAATCAAAAGGACAGCACTTGAGAGACAAAAATATCATTGTTTCGAACATTACAAATAGTGAGCACTCATTATTGAACTTAAGAAGTTCTGATATTTCATTCACTACATGATCAACACATCTGAAATATGGACAGTTAACATTGCTCTCAGACTTTTACAGAACACATTGAGCTACTCTTATTTGAGAAATGAAGCTCTACCAAATTATTTATAGAGCTAGTAACCAATGTATGAGCAATGCAGAAACATAAGGAGTAAAAGTTACACTTTTTAATTATCAGAGGCCAGATCAGGAGGTGTTAAACGGCATGGCTCTGCAGTGGTCTCTGAGCAGTGCTGTGACTTATGTCAGTTCTGGATGCGGATGACTATTTGCATGCGATTTGAATGCCTGTTTTCCTTACAAATGTATACCTGTTGAGGCTTTCAGTGTATTTTGCTGCAAATCCAGTAGTACAATGACACAGGTAATTCCTTGAAGCATTTCCATTTACAGTTTCCTTCAACGCTGCATATTTTACTATGTAACTAACTGCAATCAAAAAAAGTAGAAAAAAACCCCACCACCATTAACCGTTGGATTAAGTCATAAGGGAGAACCTAACTGAGAGCTAAATTGAATGAAAGTCTTCGAAAGTCAGTGGCTGAATACAACAAATATCCTATCGATAGTATGGATTATATCTTGGATGTTCATACCCCAGATATGGACACTGTCATTCGAGTTACAGAATTGCTCTAACTGGGGACATGTTGTGGGGTAGAACTAACAACTATTAATTAAAGGGGGGGGGGGGGGAACACAGCAAGAAAAAAGTACCAATTGCAATTATAATAAGATACCTCATACAGACTTCCTATTCTTGTCTGGTTCTGGTACTATCTTCATCCACCTTCTCCCTCTTCCTACTGGCTGGACACCTGTTCTTCTCGCCAGTTGAACTGGGACACTAGCTTTTCCCATCTCTCTTCTCAAAGAAGAGAAATATTTTGTTTGTGCCCCTATCTGGTCTAACTACACAGGAAATAGAAATGATAGAATATTCAGTCATATCACCACACATTAACCTGACGTGTAACTAACTATTCATTATACAGCAGCACTTGTCACAATTCAATCAGTGGTTCATTTAAATCAATATTTCTTTGAGTACAGTTTAAAGACTATTAAAAAAATCCCACTTTTATAGCTTTTCCATTGAAATTGGAGATTGCTAGCACTCATAAAAACAAAATGTGAATAGCACTGATGAAACATAGTCTAATGTAAGCAGATGATACGCAAGTACCACCAAGAATCTCTGTGAATCCAGCTCTATTCTCACCTGAAAGAGTCTTGCTTACATTCCTTCCATACTCTGATTAGATTGCAGACACTGAAACGGGAATAAATAGCTACCTGCATAAACCACCCACAACCTAGAAAGCAAATGGCATCTTGAGATAAAGATATGCAGATTTATTTTTACCATGAAGGGGAAATAATTGAATTTGAACCTGAAGGGGTTCTAAGCACGGTCTGTCAATAAATTGCATGCCAGAAAAAATAGGTCTGAATACCAAATGAAAGTGTACATTCCCAGTGGCTATTTTTATTCAAAGTATGTATACATGTGTCTGTATGCCTGGGGAGTTTCAGTTAACTGCTTGCACATCAGCAAAGGCATGGAAGATCAGATCCCATGGTGTGAATCCACAGACCCGGACTGCTACTATGCTGCCGACCTCCTGCGATCCTCGATGACATCTGAAACCGAAGTAGGTGTGCAGTGTCACAAGCACACTGAATTCTTTTTTGAAAAATGATATTAAGCTGCTAAGCATTTTATAAAAGTACATAAGGGGTTAATTTAAGACAGGTACTAATACTAGCTGGCAATGGATTTCTCTGACTTTCTGCTGCCTTCTCAAGATTTGTCAGACTGTCCCCCAATCACACCAGAATGATGAGCAATTCATGGTTAAATTTGAACACATATTCATGTCTAATTAGGTCAAATTCTTTTCCAATTAAGTTTCAACTTCTTGGACCAGTTAGTTGTGAAAATTTACTACTTAGAAATCCAGAATCACAGAGAATCACAGAAGAGAAAGTACTTTAAGATGAAAAATATCTATGATACTTTTATGTATCTTTGCCAGTCTTCAGAAGAATTCATTCTGATAACACAGTCGTGATTGAGGTACCGAGCCAGGCTTGCACAACACAGAAACTTCCTGTATACGCCACAGAACTGCAGAGAAATATATTTATACAACAAAAGACACTTTTTCAGCTTCCTTTTCCACAAAACAGGGGACAGTGGTAAAATACCGATATGTCTTGCCCACATAGCAAATATAACAAAACAACGAAAAGCATTGAACATTTATGCAGAAGTACTGTTTTCCTCAGGGTCTCTGTCTCCGAGATGAATGCTCCCTGTGATCACTGATTCCTCTTGAGCCGAGGTGTTCTCCAGCTGCTTATTTGTGCAATATGGAATGTGGCCACAAAAATACATGTAAATCCATGGATTGGTGCAACTATTTAAATTGCCAAGGAGCATGATAATGGTGAATGCTGAACCTAGAATGAAATAGTTAAAGGAATAACAGAGTAAATAAAGCGCTCGTACAAATATGTAACATTTTCACACTCTGCCGCTTTCTGGTGTACCTGCTCACATGTTAAAGTTAATCTAATAGTAGGATATTCCCATTTATTCCATGCAATTTGTAATTGTTGAAAGTATGAAGCACACTCTATTGTATGCATTGCAGAGTTAAATAGTTCCATATAGCTCTTTTTTGATGTAGCTGCATTAAATTTAAAAGCAATTTCTAACCTGCTATACAGATATGGATAAATACAGATATAGATACTGATATTAATATATGTACAGTAAGACTCAAATTTACACTGACATGAAGAATTCTTAAAACAAAGATCAGAAGCTTTCTTTTCATCAGACAGAGCTATTATCTTTTCTTCTCCTTTGTTTTATATCTTTGAGTTTAGAATAGGTGAACTTAAATAAAGTCACATACAGAGTCTGCCTTTAACAAAGAGACAACAGTAAAAGTTTGACAAGATTAATCTTGTTTACAACATGGTGTTCTTTGATATCTTTCTTGGGCTTGCTTTTTCTGCTTTAAAAGCAGCTGTTTCACAACTTCAATTGTTTCATAGTGTACTACAGAGAATTCATCAATATGTTTTCAATATTAAAAAAAAAAATAAACCCAGATGTCTTAGAACATCACTGTTCTATCCAGTAAATAAGAAATCTTTGTCTTTTTTTACTTTGAATAGTTAATTATGCCTTTTCACCTCAAGAACCCAAAATACTGCTCCTATAATATCTAAAATATCTGAAAGTCTGAACCCTTGCCGGAGCAGATGATATTTTTCCCTGTGCTGTCTATTAATCTTTAAATCATTATTCACTCAAAACACACACACACACACACAAAATACACACTTATATGATGTTTTGATCACAGAACACATGACATTTTCTGTACCTAATTAAATACAGTAGATAATCCATCCAGGATTTTCTTTTTAATCATACTCAAATGATCACATGTAACTTTTACACAAAAGCAAAGTGCTAATATAAAGCAATATAGCAATGTGCTAGCTCGCTATGAAGTTACGAATGAGGATGGAGAGTATCTTACCTTCAGTCATGACACTGGGGAACCACACAGACCACAGCTGTGCAATGAAGAAAGGTGACCAACAGAGAACATACGCAACAACTGTCACCACTGTCATTTTTACAGTCTTGATCATAGCCTTTGAAATACAGTTCACACTGCTGGCTCGGGATGGCAGGACTTGCTTCTGATTTGTTACTTCATATTCATTCTGGTTTTTCACATATATATTTCGTTTGATTATTTTGCAAATCTTAACCTGGCACGTGATAAGGATGGCTGAGGGAATGAAGAATATAACTACAAAAATCCAAGTCACATATGCCCTTGGGCCCCACGGCTGAATAAATTCACCCCAACACTCAAAGATACCTGGAGATATTTCAGTCTTAGAAAAGATAAATACCTGGGGTAGGCTAAGAATCAGTGATATAGACCAGCTGGTGCAAATTGGGATGTTCCAGAGAGCTCTCTTCTTTTGGAAAGTGACCATAGGGTAGCAAACTGCTTGGTATCTGTCCACTGTCATGACCACTATCATATAAGTGGAGGCAAACATGCCCAGCAATTGTAGATACTTGATAATTCTGCACAAGAAATCTGGCCCTATGAAAACGTCTGTAATATCCCATATGAGTTGAGGCAGCACTTGAAAAAAGGCTACCACTAAGTCAGCGATGCTGAGGTGGAGCATGAATACATACATCCTAGAGAGCTTCTTTCTTCTTCGCCACAGCACCAGTATGAGAATAAAATTGCCCACAGACGCTGTCAGAAATATGACCCCCAGTACAGCAATCTCTACTTGAGCTAATTGCTCATCTCTTTCTGGTCTTCCAACAGGATCTGACTGATTTGTCAAACTCAGGAATCTGTGAGGAGAAGGACTCTCGGTCTGATGTGTGTTATCCTGCATAGGAAATGAAAAATTCTTCATAGTGCACAGAAGCCACTTACAGTAGCTGCTACTTGCGACTCAGGTTGACAGCTGTGAAGTACCGGCTAGCAAACAAACCAGCCCGGGTTCAGGTTTCGGTCTATCTTCGAGCAAATCTCCTCCTGCTTGTGCGAACTACAGCAGTGGGACCTGGATCTTGATAAAATGCTGTCTCTTGCCGGCGTGCAAGAAGGCTTTATATAGGCTCCCAGCAGAGCCTTATGTAACTGCAGAGCCCTCGGGTAGGCTGCAGGGACCACAGCCAATGGCAGACCGAGCACACAATTGGGGGAAATATATAAATAAAAGGCAAACTTCAGAGGCTCAACGTAATTCAATTACTCACTTCAGTCAAAGCTTGAACTTGTAAATAGCTGTGGCCAAAATCATACTTAAATGATCTTACTCGGGAGAGTTCTTGCAAATATTTTTTTTACGCAAACCAGAAGTGCATGCTTCGGCTGAAGCGGGAGGAATGTTTACACGTAGACGGAAAGTTGGGCCCCTGAGCCCAGGCGCATCGTAACTGCAATTCTCTAGGCTCCTGGGGCACGACCACATCCTAAATGCAGCAGAGACAAAAAGTAGTGCATTTTTTCCATAGCTTTTTTTTTTTCCCCCTTCTCTTTTTTGGAGTCACCTGATACTGAAAAAAAAATTAAAATATTTTAACTGCCCTAAAAATAATATTTTTATTGCAAGACGGGGTCAAGACTTAGAGGTTTTTTCTCAGCAAAATGAAAAATAACACATGTGAAATAAATTACTTTAATGGGACTGTGAGTCTACTGAGAATTTAACAGAAAAATAAGTGAAAATTCAGTGGGAAATCCAACTGAGGAAAAGGTCTCTACAATGAAACAATTTCCAAGAGTCTCTATTCTACTATATTGCTAAAGGCTGGGAAGTCATTTTTCAGTACCTAATCCTTTCGATTTTTGTGGAGTAAGTTGTATCATGGCCACAAGAATTTCATTGTTCTTTGATCTTCCAGTATGACTTTTGCATATTATTAGTTGCAGAAAAGAAGAGCAATTTTGATTTAATTTTATTTTTTCTCCCTCAGTCTGCCCTCTTAATCACGAAAGATGGATTTAATAAAATGTATTTATTTAATATGAAAGATAACACATATTTGTATGCAATCTTGCCTGAAGGTAGAGCACTCATATCCTTTTGGTTACAGTCGGGAGACCGGCAATTTGAAGTCTTTCTGAAGAGGAAAACGATAAGGTTAAAAGTATGTCCATGCTGCATGTAGAGTACATAATACTGCACCTACACTGATTAATCGCTGTGATCATGACTATGTTATGCAACCAGCTGAGGAATCTTGTAAACAGACTACCATCTCTTTGGCACTAAATGTTTTCATGTATCACCAGACAGGGGAAGGGCAAAATTCATAAACAGGATGCTGAGAGAGACTACAACGGTTCATAAAAACAGCCTGATCACTTTTCTCTCCCTCGTTTCGCCTTCCATCCCACCATGGGACTGATGTTGACATCTCAAGCAAGGGCAAGACTATGAGAACAGACAAGAGACAAGCTGAGCAATGTCAGGAAACTTTGCCACCCACAGCAGCTATAAGTATCCGTGATCCAGATTTGGCTGAACGCTGCTGCAGCTGCCTGAGCCTACAACAGCTTTTCTCTATGACCATGTTGCAAAGTGCATGAATCACAGCAACTTAATCTAATATACCTGATAATTTTTTCCTAAATGTAAGCCTGTTTGTAGGAAACCTGGATTCCTGAGGTTGTTTCCTTTCAGTTTTCCCTCCAGTTTGGAATCTATCCCAATTACTGGGAAACAGCACGGCAAGACCGTAACGGAACAAATGGTTTTGCCTTTACCCTCGCCCTCCCTTCACCCAGCAATGTCCACAAGAATAACTGAATTGGCTGCAGACCACGAATCCCTGGCAATTCTGCTGATGGCAAACACTGCGCTGCAGAGCAGGCTGGCTAATCTCCAGTTCTGCCTTCAGATGGAGACAAAATTTCAAGTGTGTGCTCCAAAATCATTTACTTTGACCATCCTCACTCCATGACTTAACAACAAGCCGGGTGGGATCTTTATTCTTCTAGCAGGATACTGGGTAGCCATCTACATCTAGGCAGAGCTAGGACTAAGAGGGTTGAAACAGGAACGTGTTGAACAGAAAACTAAGCCCAGGGTCAGACATGGTAGATAAATTTACATTTCATGATCTGAAAGATGATCAAGGAATTATATGTAAAAAGACCAGAATATGCAACACAAGTCACTTCTGGGACACTATTGGCAGACTAACCAGAATATAGTACCAGAAGCACAGATTCGTATGATTTTCACAGCGCATAATGTATGGGTAGACATGTGTTTCAGGCAAATGTGTTTTAGCACCTACACCTGGAAGAGTTAAACAAGATCCCTGGAAACAGGCAACTCTTCCTAGGCATACACACGCATGCAGCACGTCCTGTCTGGGCAGCAGACATGCTATAATTAAGGTGTCAGGCCCAGCATGTGGACATAGGTTAAAGGGCAGGCATGCTCTGCAACAAGTAGCCTTTGCCATGTTTATAAAAAGGGAGGTGGCCCTCCTTGTACAAGTTGTCCTAGTGATGTAAGGCTCTACTCCATCTTGCATATAATCAGTTCAATATATGTTAATGGTTTCATAACTTTATAATTGTGCCCTTTCCATCTTTTTCATCCACACTAGCAGACATTCGGGATAACGTTATACTGAAATTGAATCCACTCTGGGAATATAACTCACTGAGAAAAGAAAAACAGGGTAACAGATGAAAATGTTTAAGTAGTCTTAGCTGTTCTTTTACTCCAATAGTGTCCTTCTCCTGTTGCCCAGCTTTTCTTCATTCCAAACCATATCTGTCCAAGTTAAATTCTTTTCCTAAATTATTTACTTTCAGTAGTGTGGGAAGGCATATTTTAATTAACTTCTGCTGAATTTCTCAGTGTGGGTTCTCATCTAATGTTTGTTTTCTAGCTAGTCGGGAGGGATACAGCTCACGGATTAAGGCTTAAATTTAGGTGTCTGCTTAGAATTACAGAATCACACAGTTGCTCAAAGCAGGGACAACACTGAATTCAGGCCAGTTTACTTAAGCATATGTCCCATCAGGTCTTGAAAACCTCCAAAAGCAAAGACCCCACAACCTCCCTGGGTAACCAGTTGCAAACGCTTAAATATTTTCATTGTGGAAAAGCTTCCCTATGTGCCACCAGACCCTCCCCTGATCCCGACCACCATCTCTCATTCTTCTGCCATCACCTCAGTTAAGAGCCTGACTCGGACCTCTTGCCAGCCTCCCCGTAGGTACTGGGGGGCACTGTTACACCCCCTGAAGCCATCTCTCCTCCAGGCTGAACAAGCTGTATTTGGAGAATCACAGAAGATGTATTCGATGAGTTAGTGATCTTGAACAGGGCACGTCTGCTCTCCTGGGCCTTGTACTTAAAGCCTGTGCTGTGCAGTGGTGAACGGTATGACAGAGATGACATCCTAGCCTGTCAGGAGAAGTTATATGACTGTTTGCTGCACAAAATAAAAGGCTCCACAGTGTGGGAGGGAGGGGAACCCCTCCACAGGGGTGCAGCGTGCAGTGTGCCAGCGGAAGATCTATCTGGTGTCTGTCCGATGCTGCACAAAAGTGGGATTCCCAGCATTGGAAGGGACCTAAGATTTCCTTGCTATCTACATTCCTGGATTTATCTTATCTTACGAAAACAGCTATTTTACTGTTGCACCCCACTGGTGCAAAGCCCAGCTCACTCAGCCTCCCCCAAGAGGTTCCATCTTCCAGCCCCCCGATCATCTTCACAGCCATGTGCTGAGCTCACTCAAGCTCATCACCCCTTTCCTATGCAGGAGCTCCACAGCCAGCGGCACTATTACAGACGTGGGATAACGACTGCTGAGTAGAGGGCAATAACCGCTTCCCTTGACCTACGGATTACGTGTGAGCCATGTGTGTCAACTCCCATCACATCCAAAGAGAATCAAGGCTTCAGTTCAGTGCCTAAATGTAGGTACAGAGTACTGTTTGACTTGCCCTAGGGTGTACTGAGATGGCCCAAGACTCATTTAGCACAGGCTTTACCCTATTGTTGTGTGAGGATTGTGGAACAATTTAACTTTCTAAAATTGTTCCATGTCATTTCCTCAGTGTATTATTTTTTAAATATTATCTTGGACGATGAGAAATTGCCTAGCTTGTTGTGATTATTGCAATTTGCAAAATTCCAACATTATGCAATTAATAATTCCTTCGTCCGTCCTCTGGCATCTGATACTCTAAATCTGTGGTACTGTCAAGTCATCCATTTGAATTTACTGGGGCTATACAGGATATAAATCAGGTAAGCATTTTTTCTGTACCTGTAGCTGAGTAATCATTTCAAGTCACTTTGTTGTTCAGGGAGATATTTTCAAAGCTAGGATTTAGGCAAACCTCAGCCACAACTTCACCTGTGGCAACAATACTGACAATACTAGCCTGAGTACCTTAATCACAGAACCACTGAATCGTAGAAATATTGGTTGGAAGGGACATCTTGAGGTCTTCCTCCAGAGCTTAACTACCTATTGAAGTGGGACTATCACCATCAGGTCAGACATAGCTTTGTCCAGTTGAGCCTTGAAATCCTTCAAGTATGGAAATTCCACCTCTCTGGGCAGCCTGTTCCAGTGCTCTTGGTGAAGAATTACTCCTTAATGAGCCTTCAGAACCTCTCACAGTGGCCATTGTCCCCTATTAGAACACCCACCACCACTCAGAAGAATTTGGTTCCATCAACTCTGTAGCTGCC
Organism: Charadrius vociferus; assembly: GCF_000708025.1. NCBI lineage: Eukaryota > Metazoa > Chordata > Aves > Charadriiformes > Charadriidae > Charadrius > Charadrius vociferus. The sequence goes on along the minus strand of NW_009647572.1, from coordinate 4,079,082 downwards.
CTTAAAGTACTTACAGGCTGGTATTAGATTACTCCTTAAGCAAATCTTTGCCAGACTAAACAATCTTTGTCTTCCAAAAATGGCACGAATTGCAGTGCATTGCAGATGCTTTTCACCAAGCCAGGCAAGGAATATATGCTGAAGCAGAAATACATATATTTTAGTGTTAAAAGCCCCCCACCAACTTCTAAAAACCAGAAACTGTTTCATCTCATGACAGACATTACTTATTAAATCCAACTTAGGAAGATAATAGGTTTGCACTCTTTTACTTTGGAATGAATAAACAAGTTCTAAAAAGTTCCTATTTAAGAAAAGATCAAGTGGAAAATACTGCTCTCTGCTTTTGATTTAAGAAACCCAGGTCTGCCTCTTTTCTCTGTCAGATTCTGTAGATCTGAAGAGCTAGTAGATTATGGCTCCTGCACTTGTCAAGTCATGAAAACCAATTAATTAAGAAAAGCAAATTTTCAAATGGTTGGCTACGTCTCTAGAGGACTTTAGAGAAACCAAAAATTATATCCTTAGTGCTGATGTGATTCTATTTATTTTCAAACATTAAAATATAAAACCCAGCTACCATAGAACTTATAGGGTGGGAAGGACTAGAGTGTGCAGTAAAGGATTCAGTTATCAAGAAGATAGTAGAAAAATTTACTTCTTAATATATTTTTACATAAAACATTTACTTAGTAATATATTCTAGGGTAGATAAAAAGAGTTAAATAGTATTGCATTGAAATTGCCTACTGAGAGACAGTATGTTTGAGGAGATGTATTAAGTAATGCAAATACATACCAGTAGCATGAAATGTAACAATAACTCCTTTTGGAAGTAGTATAATGGGTAGCAAATGGTTTCTTTCATATAGGAGATTACCGAAAGTTACACATGAGTACTGTTCAAGGATTTAGCCTGTAGCACGGATGCATTTACAGCAAGGTAGATGATTCATATTTTTCAGTATTAAAATATTGCTTATTTCCAGAATGCGGTGGATAAACTATGTCACTGTAAATCATCTTTATTGGACTAAAATTATGCACACCTTTTTCCCACTGTACTGGTACAACCTCCTACGGTTCTAGTTTCTTAAATAAAAAAAGAAAATCCCACTGCTAATTCAATAGTTATATTAACATACAAAGTTCTTTAGACCAGACTTAATGTTTCAGTCCAACACTATACAGTTAGAAAGTTAACAGAGAGGGTCTATGGAACTAACACAGCCTCAAATGCAACGGCTAAAGCCAATGTGCCAACAAAAGACAGGGAAAAAATGTATTGCAGACAATATTGCAGAAAGCATATATACAGTAACGCAATGTAGGTAGCTACTAATGATGTTGTCACAACACAAGAAGACACAAAATGATGAATAGTGTCAATAACTCAATTCCTCAGAAAGAGTTAAGCTTTGATTTGGACAAAACCCCTTTTGGGCAGGAAGGAGAACTCTTAGGGGAGCCAAAAAACTATTAGAAAATGTCAGGATAACCCATAATCTCACCAATTTCCAGTCCAGACACACTACAAACTACCCTTAACTTTTCAAATTGACACTATAATGAACACAGAAAAACGTTCTGTCCTGCTAACCATGTTTATATACCAAAAGCAGAATTTAAACCCTTCAAAGAGGATCTAGATGTTAGTTGTGCACATGCCTATGTTTTGTGTGTGTGTGTGTGTGTGTGCAAAAGCTGCCCTCCCCCCCCCCCCCCCCCCACCCACCCCCGCCACTTCACAACTCTAACCTGGATGCCTTTCACTTTCTGTGAAACTATGTTCACTTCCCAGATGAGTAGGTTAACTGTGTATTTAAAGGAAGGGGAAGTTATTTTAGTAAGATTGAAAGCTACATAACAACAACTTCAGCTTTATATCCTTAAAATGTAGGACTGCAGCACATCAAACTACCATACTTACTGTTAGGCAATAGTTTGGAACAAGACCCTCCTAAATTAAGTGCATCCTTCAGTAGGAATTAGCCGCAGGCATTAAAGCCAAAGAAAAAAACAACGGGTATGGGCCCCCTGTGACTCGTAACTGGGCATGTCTTAGGTACTCATCATAAAACATACCACTAACTACGTACATTACTACGTGCCTTTTTTTAATCCCTAAGGAGGTTATGTCTGGAAGAATAACTTTTTAACCTGTTTCAGTAAAAGCTTTATTATTCACCAGCACTGACCTCATTCTTTGGGCATGTTTCTGATTGCAGAGACGTTACTGACAGCAGCGACTGAGAGTCCCACTTAGCCCAAAGCCTGGAACTGGTTTGCTTAATTCATGTACTTGAATTATGGTGGTAGAATTATCTTCCACAGCTTGTAAATCATTCTCTAAATAATGCCTTTTTTCCCATTGCTGCTTTAAAATTTTGTGCAACTTTAATAAATAGTCTTTACCTGGACAATACTGAGCTTTTACTGTTACTCCTACAATTTTCATCCGGCTACTTTAAGATAGAAATAAATCATTATAAATCAGGTACATCGGCTTCTGCCAAAAAGTATCTTTTTCATTTTCGGCATTCTAGACAGTCTGGATTCTCTATTAGGACACTAAATGGCCTGCCAGCTCACCTGCCACCAGGGCTGTGGAAAACAACCGATGGATAAGGAGCCTCATCAAGGCTGGTCAGAGCAAACAAAAATGGAGAAACAATGTGTAACTTCAGCAGAAGAAACTATGATGGACTGTTTTTGAAGAAGAATGACAAAACACTTTTTCCACAGATGAGAAGTCATAAACACAGTTTTTTAATAAAGCAAAAAACGCTAAGATGGAACCTAGTTTAATACCTCAAGGTCTGGTGCAAAGGTCAGACATATTTCAATGTTTTAATTAAAAGTAAATAGCAATGACTCAGTTTCTCCGATGATACTGAATAAGCACTTGCAAACAATAAAGAGAGTGAATTAACTCCAGCAGACCTAAAGAGACTGTGCGTTTTGACCTCCTTCCTTTCATGCCAAGAACTTTGGCACTTGCACAATCATACTCTCAACCAGACGCTGCAAGAACAAAATTCACATCTATCAGTCCTTGAGTGCTGAAAGACAACAGAATGACTATTAAAGTAATCACAGGGGGCTAAAAAGGAATTGTAATACGACATCTAGCATGAGCCTTAATTTCAAATTCTAAGTAATCAGCTGCATTACTCATAATCACTATATAATAATTTGATTAGTACACTCTTGTTTTTAGCAGCTAGATTTCTAGAGTGCACAAAAGTGCTGATCAAGGCCAGCGACCATTGACTATGAGCTGTGGAGGCACAGGAAATCACGACTAGCTGTGTAAAAGACTTCAGGTACCAATTCCCTGAGCAGAATACAGAACCCTGATTTAGGGACCCGGGAACCTTTACATTGTGTGGGAAACAGGAAACCGTTTGGACTTAGCAAAGCAGGAAAATGAACAGAGCACAGCTAAATCCCAGATCCAGTTTCTAATTTAGTGTCTTAACTCCGAATGAGAGCCAGGTACCTTTACCCATTCACAATGCAGAGCCTGCAACTCTAAAGGCGCCTTACAACCATTCCTTCGAGGAAAAGGCTGGAACTTGCCCATTTCCTTCAAATGGGGTGAGAAAATGGGAGATCCCTGGGCAGGAAGAGGAGGAAGAGTAGGAATAGGAAGGAAGATAAACAGGGAGAAGTTCATTGACAATATCTAGTATAACACTATTCTGAATAGAATATTTGACCAGGTAATGAAATAGGTTCAGTGCTATTTTCAGCCGAGAAGTTTTAAATACACATTTCCGATTCCCTAAGAGAATTTCCTGTTTGCCAATTTATTGGCAAGGCAGAATGGAAAATGCTTTCTCCTCTTGTTGAAACTAGGTGACTATGCAGAAAAGAATTGAAGATTCATGGAACCAAGAAGAAACGCTGGAAAAAGGGACATAAAGTTGTCTTCTTGTGACTAAAGCACTCCCATAGGAAGGGGAACGCCAGTCTGTTGTTTGTTCCTGTATATGCATTTTATACGAAAAGCTATTGCCTCGTGAGAATATCTGAGGAACCAAGAGCAGAAGCTATGGCCAACCTTGTAGATGACTTCCTAACCACGAGGCAGAAAAGTCATATTTACTTATGCACCGGTAATGCTGTTCCAGTCCACTTACTTACTTACTTTTCTGGTTTGGAACAACCTCAACAGGAAAGACACCATGAGACAACTTCGGTCTTTCTGATCATAAGGCTGCCAGCGCCTCATGCATGCACGGAGAGCAACTGCCTCGTCCACGCTGCAGACAGTAGCTCAAATCCCGTAAGCAGTCACATTAGTGTGGTGCCACTGCTAGATGAACTGACATTTTAATGTGTGATTGCATGTGGATGTACCCTCGGGGATTCTGATGTTCCTGCTACGCTTCTTTTGGAAGATATATCTGGGAGAGGAATGGGGTAACAACCCAAAATATTCACTGGCTGCTAGGTGAACTGATTACACAATATTTGGTACAACAATTTATAATATTCTGTGAAAATCAGTTGCCTCCTTAGCAAATGTGTTACTTTGATATTATTTTGTCAGATTCAATGACAATAAGGACCAAAGCCTGCTGGTTACTTTAGGTAAGTGATGTAAGGCAGATATGGAGCGGTTGCAATATATTGCCTGCAAGGCCACTTTTCTCTGAAAGTTTCTCTTCTATTTGAGTTGTTTAAGCCTTTCTAAGGCTTCAAGAATTTTTAGTTCTTTTTGACAAGAGCAAAATATTGAAGGGAAGTAACGGAGATAAAAACGCAATAAGAAAATAATGTAGAAATGTTCCACTTGATTATTTGCAGTATTTGTGCCAAAAGCCACACAGCCAAATGAAAGGCTGCAGAAAGCATCCATGCTAGCATAAGTGTGATATTTTGTGTCTGTGTCCAGTGGTCTTCATTCTTCTTATTTTGAGAACTTTCAGTGAATGTTCATTCAAGTTGTAAATTAATTTTTCAATATTCTATCGCTGAAAACAAGGAAATGTTTTCCCATTTTTGTCTGCCATCTAGTGTTAAGAGGCAGAATACCTGTGTTCCACATTTACAAAGCTTAAAAATACTTGGGAGCGCTACACAAGTGCTGCCTATGTCATACGATGTTGAGGAAAATAGAAAACAGCATCTTCCCTAAGGCTTAATTGATGATGTTAGATTTAAGCAATTATCTCTTATTAGCAGAATACTATGCTACCAATGTATGTTAATATGTCACAGTGTTTTGAACTACTTGGGTTTTTCTAATCCGTTTGAGCCTCTCAGGTGACAGTGCTGTGTTTCCAGAATACCATCCATAATCAATATGGCAAGGAAAAGGAAAACCCCTGCCTGCATGTACTCAAATGCTACTCATATAATACCTTTGTATCAAATGTACAGTGAAAATCTATGCAAAACTATTTTCCCAGAATTAATATCTCATCCCTGGAAGTTGTCCTATTCAGGTTTAAGTCATCTGAGTCACTGAACTCTGCAACTGGAGTAGCAATAAAGAGTAAGGCTTAATTTTGTAAGGAGTTCCAGAATTAAATAATTTCAGTATATCTGCACCACCTTTTATAGTGGAGTGTAAGAAAATATAAAACTTTCATATTTCATAGATCAAGAAAGAGAACCCTAGAAAGACAAATTTTGGAAAATTTTTCCTGGTAAATATCCAATTTTTATCAAACTGCCTCATAACGCATTATGACTTTCTCTGCAAGTAGCAGTCCAAGACAAATGTACAAAAGTGAATGCTGGAAATAATTAATGGCATTTAAAAGTACAGCACACATGTAAATGAACACAGTTAACTCACTTGTAGTATGGACACTACAATACTTTGGCTATAACATGACAAAAAGCACGTACATCAAAGAACTCTCATTAAAGTCAGAAGATTTGCCACAATTTTTGATCTGTAACTTGATTTACGAAACTTTGCATTCTACCTACAAAAACATCTATGAACGTGTACGTTGGGAAAATGTTTTGAAAGCTTTTGATTTTTTTAAATTAAGATACAGGAATAGCACTCGTTAAAATCAAACTACTTTCAGTGTTGTCCTAAACTGGAAACTATCACTCTGACAGACCTTGAGTGCAGGGTATGCAACCTAATAGAGATCAGTAAAAGAACCATCAATAACCACAAATTCTCGCTTGAGACTTCCCATGGAAAGTATTGAAATGAAAGTATTTTTAAAACAGGTAATGTACATCCTATTAAAATTAAAATATATCTCAAAATGTGATAAATGGGATCATTTCCATCCTATGTGAAAACTACTGTAATTGGGGTTAGTCACCCTCTGAATACTGCAAGTGGATTCAACTCTCTTATCTAAAAAGTAGGTGGTTATTCAAATGGAATGAATCAGCTCACCTTTGGCTATTAAGAGAGCTTACAAAATCAGCCGGATTGAAGTGTCTATATTTTAAATAAATAAATTTGAGATAATTTCTTCTTAATGTCATGACCACAGTAAAGAGAAGGCTACATTGGCAAAATGTTTGAGAAAGTGCGGATGCAGAATTTCTGCCTGTAAATATAGAAATTTATCTTTTCTCATCCGGTGTGTTTTAGCTCTTTTGGAGAGTTGCGTGGTTGTTTTGAGAAGCTGATGAATCACGGGCCTCTGAACATGTTAGATCAGACAGGTCCCTTCATCCTCGGGGAAAGCAATGTGGCAAGAACACGTGGGCTTGTGATTAGACCTAAAATGTGAAATTCTTGAACCTTTTCCTTAACAATGGTATGAATTGACATACCATTGTACATATCCCAGTGCTGAGACAAACACCTGAGCGGGCACAGAAAAGAATTTTACAATGAGATTATGAGAGAAAGTGTGACTGTTTAGGAAGGAGCTCTGTGCAGCTAAAAGGGATCAGTTGCCACCTATCTCCAATACCTTATTTGCCAGTCAAAGAGGGGTGGGATGTGCCCTGGCAGCACGAAGCTCAATGTGGCCAAACTTCCTTCTCACTGAAGTTGTTGGTCTTGTTTTTGCCTAATCCTTTGCTGTTGTAAGAGTGCAAGTTAGCCTGCTTAAAGTCAGCTCAGACTGTGGCTTCAGATGTGCCGCTGCTTCTTGAAGTCATCTCATGAGATCCAACTCAGTTCACCACGCTGGCAAGCAAACAGATGTCCTGGGGCTTGCACAAGGGCAGACACAGCTGGGGAAGCTGCTTAAGCTAACACTGCTACCATGGTCTAAAACATCAGTACTGTGTTGCTCTCGTAACAGTAAGTGACCTTTACCTAAAGAAACTCATAAAACAACAGCCAGCGAAACCTCCCTGCTTAGCTACATCTGGAACTTGGGGCAGGCACCACTACTGTTTCAGCCAATACATTTAAAAATGAACTTAGCCATATAAAATGAAACAACACAATAAATTAAAGAATAGCATACAAGTCTTAAAAACATTTTCCTGAAGTAAACCACTACTAGATAACAGAGGCAGATGTGTAGTCATCTACAGAGAAGGCAGGCAGATCACACCTGCCAAACAGGCCACTGTCATCCAGAAAGTGACAACTCTGAAGGCATTTAGGAGGAAACAGCTGAGCACCTGGGTGTGAACCACCACTGTCCCGTGCCAAAGCGATCCTAAGGAATACGTGGCTATTTGTGGCCACTGAGAACTTCACTGAGGAAGTGACAATGGCATACTGCCTTTAAGTCTTGCCTTGTAGAGAGTGCAAAAATTTGATTGTATTGGGTTTATGTGACAAGGCTTTAGTAGCAGGGGGGCTGCAGGGGTGGCTTCTGTGAGAAGACACCAGAAGCTGCCCCCGTATCGGACAGAGCCAATGCCAGCTGGCTCCAAGACAGTCCTGCTGCTGGCCAAAGCTGAGCCCATCAGTGACGTTGGTAGCACCCCTGTGATAAACTATCTCAGAAAGGGGAAAAAACTGCTGCGCAACAGCAGCTGGGAGAGCGAGTGAGAATGTGGAAGAGAAACAGTCTTGCAGACACCAAGGTCAGTGAAGAAGGAGAGGCAGGGGGGGTTCCAGGCACGGCAGCAGAGATTCCCCTGCAGCCGTGGTGAAGACCATGGCGAGGCAAGCTGTCCCCCTGCAGCCCCTGGAGGGTAACAGCGGAGCAGATATCCACCTGCAGCCCGTGGAAGATGTCACGCCAGAACAGCAGGATGCTCAAAGGAGGCTGTGACCCTGTGGAGAGCCCACAATGGAGCAGGCTCCTGGCAGGACCTGTGAACCCATGAGGAGAGGAGACCACGCTGGAGCGGGTTTGCTGGCAGGACTTGTGACCCTGCAGAGGACCCACACTGGTGCAGTCTGTTCCTGAAGCATTGCACCCCATAGAAGGGACCCACTCTGGAGCAGTTTGTGAAGAACTACAGCCCATGGGAAGGACTCACATTGGAGAAGTTCACGGAGGACTGTCTCCCGTGGGAGGGACTCCATGCTGGAGTAGGGGAAGAGTGTGTGGAGGAAGGAGGTGCAGAGACAACATGTGATGAACTGACCACAACCGCCATTCCCTGTCCCTCTGTGCCGCTCAGGGGGAGGAGGTAGAGAAAACCAGGACTGAAGCTGAGCCCAGGAAGACGGGGCGGGGGGGGAAGGTGTTTTAAGATTTAGTTATTTCTCATTACCCTATTCTGATTTGACTGGTAATAAATTAAATTCGTTTTCCCAAACCAAGTCTGTTTTTTGCCCATGACAGTACTTGGTAAGTGATCTCCCTGTCCTCATCTCAACCCACGAGCTTTTCATCGTATTTTCTCCCTCCATTCTGTTGATGGAAGGGGAATGATAGAGTGGGTTGGTAGGCACCTGGCAACCAGCCAGGGTCAACCCACATTGACAGAGGGCGAAAAAGGAACTACAAATTATTCAGTTAATATTCATAAAATATTCAAGAGCTGGAGAATGTCTTGCATTGGGAGATGTAGAGAGTTCAATCTGTTAAATTTATAAAAAAATACGTGATAATAATTACAACATGCAATGGATATAAATTTTCCTTTGGGGAAGAAAATACCAGGTAAGAAAATTAATTTTACTTTTTAATTTGTGAGAAAAAACTGATGCAGATGACTGGAATCTGACACCAGAAATTAAATGTTATCCTCGCAACGTTCAAGGCAAGGTGTTCATCCATCTGCTGAGGCACACAGCACATTCACCACCCTTCGCAATCGCCTTAAGTTGAGGCAATTTTATGAAAATTGTCTTTCAAAGGAGCCACATAGGCGGGAAGCTCACTGGCCTGCCGCTGCTCTTCAGTCTGGTAATACCAAGGTGTCCCCTAAACCTGTCCAGCCTATGAAAAACACAGTATTTGTGATCTTTCTCCAAGTATTAAGTGGGAAATCGAATCATAGAATCGTTTTGGTTGGCAGAGGCCTTTAAGATCATCGAGTCCAACTGTTACCCTAGCACTGACAAGTCCACCACTACAGTGTCCCTCAGCACCGCCTCTATACATCTTCCAAACACCTCCAGGGATGGTGGCTCAACCGCTTCCCTGGGCACCCCGTTCCAGTGCTTGACAACCCTTTCAGGGAAGAAATTTTTCCTTCACAAATGTGGGGAGAGATACACCCGCGGCCAAAGACGAGCTAGGCCGGGTAGGGACCCTCTTCCCCTTCCCCTTCTCACGGCCCCCTCGCTCCCAGCGTCTCCGGGGAAGAGGCAGGGAAGGGTGGGGGACAGCACCAAGGGCCCAGCGCCGCCGGCAGCGTCAGGCAGGACCGGCTC
>NW_009647572.1:4008262-4068463 GCF_000708025.1 Charadrius vociferus | reverse complement strand
GCGGGGTCGCCTCTGCTGTTGTTGCTTTGGCGTCGGCCTGTGCAAGTGGCGGCCTGCCCGAGCCCCCCTGGTGTCGGCCTGCCCGAGCCCCCCTGGTGTCGGCCTGCCCGAGCCCCCCTGGCACTCGTCATAGCAGCCAGGGAGGTCTGGGCTTGCCATTGAGGCGAGTAATGGATTCGCCCCGGCGGTGTCAGCGCAGCTCTTGAGTACTGTCTAAAACTCTGATCCACCCCAGAAGCGTCCCTCTTCATAGAGTGAGGATCACATACTGCCCTCAGCTCTTGGTACAGGAACGCTTTGTTGAACTCGTGGCTTTATACTGAAGCTTTGCTCAAAGAATTGGTGCCCTTTTCCCTGGGAGGAATTCTGCTAAGGGCTGGTTGTGGAATGACAGTTTCCTTTGAAATTTGGGCTTTGCACAAGATAATTTGCTAAAGAGATATGTATTTCTCTCTATTGGGAATACCAGCAAGTAATTTTATGTGTGTTGCTAAATGCTTTCAACGAGTGTTCTGCATTGCTCAAGATGGACTTAAACTGGCCTTTAAGGAATAACGTGTTGAAATAAAAATGTTGGGATGGTACTGCCAAATGTCCTGATCAGTAGATGCTCCCATGAGATTGTTTGATTTGAATGTTTATCTGTCTTTACTGAAAGAATAAGTAAGCTGCAGCTGCTTTAAGCAACTCTGTGATTTTAGTTTAACTTGTTACTGGTTTGGGGTTTCCATTGGTGTGGTGTTTTTTTCTTTTTCAGACAACACCGTGATATGAGACTTATTTATTGAAGTATATTTTCTGGAATGAAGTAGACAATCAACATAGAAAAGGTGCAATTATTTATAAGTAATGACAGTTCATTTATCTTTAGACGCATATTTGTTCTTTGTGATTAGCCCAAAAAGTCTTTGGTGGAAGCAAAGAAACAAATACCTGTACTTGTATAGACCTAAAGTCTGCTGGAGGATAAATCATGCCATTCACCCGAGAGTTTTTCATACAAGCGAGCCTCGGTGTAAATGGGCCAGAAGCAGAACATTTTGGTACAACAAATACATTTACAGCCATGACTTCTTATACTACAGAGTTTCTAAACTTTTAACTTCTTCTTCCAAAGGACTTACAAAAGTGAACAATCGCATGTCACGAATTAAGAATACTATAGATTCTGTTTCAAAGGCAGTGTCTGGGACTCACAGTGAACTGGTTTCACGGATTGCTCGATTAAAGACACACTCAGGTGCCCTGGGAAAAGCAAATAAAAGTAATGCAGATGCAAATAACATCAATGCAAATCTAGAAAATGATAAACAAGTCACAGATGCCAGAACTCAGGAGGATTGCAACAGAGGCCCAGCTGCAAAGAAATCCGCTTGTGCAAATGAAAACTCGGAGTCTATGTTAGTACACTCAAGTGGCTCTCATCAAGATACTCCAGAAGATTCAGCGTCTACTAAAACACACCTTTTTCATATAAGCTACTTTTCTACAAATTTTGGAGAGACTTACAACTTTGTAGCTGATCATATCAACTGGTACTTTAACAGTAATTCTGTTATGGATCAAGAGAAAAAAAGGAATGCTTTATTACAGGACTCTAAAAGTGAAGAGAGGAATAAGCTTGATTCATCAGAAGGTACTGTAATGACTGAAGAAAAGACAGTGGATTCAGCAGCTACTGTAGCTCCTGAAGCAGAGACTCTGGGTGCTCTAAAGACAAATACTGCTCTTCCAGTTTCCACTAAAAAAAGTATTGCAAACTTTCTTTCATATCCCAGTAACAGTGTACAAGCTTTTGTAGACAGTTACATCGGTGGGTTGGTTCCCAAGTTAAGATCCGATACAAAAGTTGTTTCACAAGAAAAGAGTAAACAGCCAGAACAAGAAGTGTCTGAGAAAGATGAGGAGGACAAAGCAAAAGAGGCCAAGACTGCAGAAGAGAAGGAAAGGCATCTGTCTCTTCAGAGAGAAAAGGTAAGTCTGTCTTTATATATTATTTCTATATATATGTATTTTTTATACAAGTGTATATATACTCTATACATACATGTATGTGTATATAGCTATATGTAAAATTGCGTATCATAGAATAGTTTGGGTTGGAAGGGACCTTTAAAGGTCATCTAGTCCAACCCCCCTGCAACGAGCAGGGACATCTTCAACTAGATCGGCTTGCTTAATGCCCCGTCCAACCTGACCTTAAACATTTCCAGGGATGGGGCATCCACAACTTCTCTGGGCAACGTGTGCCAGTGTTTCACCACCCTTATTATAAAAAAAGTTCTTCCTTATATTTAGTCTAAAGTCTTAAGTTTAAGTCTACCTCTTTTAGTTTAAAAATGTTACCCCTTGTCCTATTGCAACAAGCACTGCTAAAAAGACTGTCCCCATCTTTCTTATAAGCCCCCTTTGAGTACTGAAAGGCTGCAATAAGGTATACATACTTAGATAAATGAGTATATACCTATGCATCTACTAACATACGTAAAAGTATATCTATATATACTATATATGTACACATATGTTTATATTTATACATACATATAACTATATATGTACTTGTATAAATGAGTATATATGTATATACGCATATAAAATCTATATAAACTTATATATACATACTATATGTAAGTTATGTAAACTTACATATCTCTGTACTTAAATGTAGGTATAGGTATATAAAAATGTGCATATACTTTTTATAGAAGTACATACATCTGTATGTAGGTTTATATATAAAGTCTGTAGTACGTGTGTATAGTATACACAGATAGTAAGTTTATGTATATGTAGAGAGAGAGTACATAAATATAGATAGATCTAGTTGCTTTTTTGTTGTTGCAGTAGCAGTCTCACACTCCTTACTGGTCCAAATATTATGATTTCCCAGTTGCCCTGAAAATACATCTGAGTACATGCTGATAGATGTTTGTTTGGTGTATTGTTGCTGTGAGCCTCCTCTATTTATTTTTCTAGTAAACAAAGAATCAAAAGGTTGCCTGTTTATGTTTGAGCAATGCTTACTTGGAGCTGGTAGCAGATCTCTGGTACAACATGCTGTCCATTACTTCTGAGAAATCTTAAAATAACAGTTTGGAATTAGTCTTGAGAAATTGTACACATTTCTTAGAGTAGTTTTATGTTATCTGTATAACTTTATCTTTTTTTAGATTATTGCAAGAGTGAGTATTGATAACAGGACTCGAGCTTTAGTTCAAGCCCTACGAAGATCCTCTAATCGAAGAGTCTGTATCAGCAGGGTTGAAGAACTGACCTATCATCTTCTAGAATTTCCAGAGAGCAGAGGAGTTGCAATTAAGGTGCAAATTGTCTTTATACTTTTCCAAAAAATAAATACCTGACAGACAATTGACATAAAATAACATAAAACTTTCTTCTGTGCTTTTGTGGGCTAGTCGTATTTTCTGTTTGTAAAGATTGCAATGTGAATGTCTACAGCTATTTTTTAGCTGGTTCAAGCAAACTCTCATGCCAACTATCATTAGTTTAGCTAAAGGCTCTTAAGATTGCAATGTTTAATTTAGAAGCATACAGCATTGTCATGTGGATAGATAGTATAGCTTATTCTAGTAGTAGACGGAAGGTCGTACACTGTGTCCTCTGTTGCAGTTGACCAGACGGGAATGTACGGTACAGTTGATCTGTATATACACAACAGTTTTTATGCTTGTTTGCATGCTTCCTTCGAAGAGAGGTGACAAGAGTGGAGTATAACCATCAAATAAGTTCATGTAATCTAGTCCTACTCATTCTCTTTCCTGCAGTGAGAGGACAGGAGGTGGGTCATAGACTATTCGAGCAGTACTACCCAAATCACAACATTTGTCAGTCCCATGCCTTTTTCCACAAGATGTGACAGGTGTGTGACATAGACCGTAGAATTGCTGGAAAGGAGATCTTCAGGAATGGAGTGCAGGCCAGATGAATCATCTGGTCAGGGTATGAGTTGAGCGTCCACATGAATAGATGTGAATTACTTTATTACGAAAGAGTACATTCTCTACTCCCATTTTGTTTATAATCCTCTGTATCTTTGTGATAATATTTGACATTTTAAAATTACACAGTGTGAGGAAGAATTTTAGTTTTTGTTTTGTTTTAATATTAGTGCACTTAGAAGGCATTTCCTATTTTGAAGCAGTGTGATACTTATTGAGCAAAATCTGGGCTTTTAGCTATACTTGTTGTGCTCCATACTTGAGTTGGCCAATGTGACATTAAAGTCAATAAAACTAAACTGCTGGTAAATGTAGCTTTTCTAGCCATTCAAAAGATTTACATTTCATCTTGATTGTTTAATTCTGATAGGTAGTTACTTTAGCAATGAGGCGTGTATGACATAATATTGGAGTCCTTTCTCTCCGTTGTTAGAAAGAGAGATGGGTTAATACAGATTTAAAGAAGTTTTCCTCTGAGTTTAACTAATTTATTCCTTTTAGGCTTAAATGCCAAACTAGTAAATTTAAGCTTGGATTCTTTTGGTATAAACATATAATGAAATATCTTTGTATTTATCAACAGGAAAAATTAATCCCATGCCTACTGCGACTGAGACAGGCAAATGACGAAAGTCTTCAGGCTGCTGTTAGAGAGACTTTAGCTATAATTGGATATACAGACCCTGTGAAAGGCTGGGGAATTCGAGTCCTCACTATTGATGGAGGAGGAACAAGGTAAAACCTATGGGTTTTTTATATATTTGTAACCTTTTTCATACTGTAACTGGAGAGAAAATTTCGGTTTCTCTTTAATAAGTTTGTGCCCAAAGATGCAATTTATGATTTACAGTTATGTTACGTTTGACTATCCAAGTGATGGGTATTATTTTTGTATGCATTTGTGCTTAAATTTCCATGCATTAGTATTCCTATGACACTGAAATTATGTACCCATTTAAAGTTGGCTACACACTTAAGTGCTTGGATTGGCTCTTTCTCCTTTTGGAAGTAAATTAAATGGTTGTTTGGGTTAGTCTGCTCAGAAATCTAATCTCGGAAATACAAAATTGATGTGAAATGCTAGAAGTAGTTTATACTCTTATGAGTGTGTTGACTTAGTAATACAAAAAATGTTCTTGCACTTGCTTAGAGGGTGACCTGCCTTAGCAGGACTGGTCTGCTATGAAAGAATGAATAGGCTAGTGGGGAAAGGTATTCTAGCTGTGCTGTTGATTTATATTTCTTCTACAGCGAATGCTTTTTTTTTTTTTTTTAAATTTATGCAGCACATGTCCTTAGTTACATGTGCCCTAGTTCTGCATGAATTTATGCACCTACCACAATTTGCAAGGAGTTGTAGCAGAAATATGTTCATTAAATTTGTTTTCAGGCTTATTTGAAGAAATTTTGTTGGTAAATATTTACTGATTCACAAATCTTTATTGGTAGAAAGTGTGAAGTCCTTGGAGAAATACAGTTTCATGAACTTTTTGTTTCCCCGTAGTATTTCTTTACTTGCATCAAAATCAGTTGTCTTAAGTAAGGAGTGAGTGTATGTCACAACTTCAACATTTGTGTTTCCAAAAGTTCATTGTAAACCATGAAGATTTAACTAAGTAGAAAGAAGCATGCAATATGTACAAATAAAGTGTGTTAACTTTTCTGTTGGATTTCTAGGGGAGTGACATTATAAGACACTGTATATTTAGAAAGCGGTATTTACATCTATAACACTAAATGAAACAAGTCCAGAGAGTGAGCCTGAGTACCGACTACTGGCTGTTGTGGCACTTAATTGGTGGTGTTCAGCTGGTTGTAGTTTTGGACTGGGTTGATTAGTGCTCTTCAGCACAAGCCAGGACAGATTTGGGGGCAGCATGCAGGAGGTGCCATTCTCAGTGGAATGTGTTTGCAAGATGGTACTTGGTTTGGTGCTCCTTTCGCCATACGCAGTTCTCTAGCTCTAGCCCAGCACAGTTAGCACCTTTGAATGGCAGACTCTGCCTTGTGCTATAGAAGCACAAGTCCGATGGTCTGGAATGCATCTCTGCTATTATTTCAGGCACATTGAATTGAGGCAAAAAAAACTACAGACAGAAAAATACTATGTCCCATGGGGCATTGTATAGCCCTGTTAAGACCAAACTTTAAGTGCTGTGTGGTGTGGATACAGCTAAAATCTATCCTGAGTCTACATCTGCAGAAGATGGTCATCCCTGAGCCTTTGCTACAGAACAGTATGGCTACAAAACAGTATGGCTGTAGCTGTTGAATACTAGTTTTGGTATGCCTGACTATGTCATTTATATTTAGTATTCATCATTCCACTTTAATTGTGTTCTGCTACTCTTTCATTCCCTGAAATACTCAGGATTCTTACTGTTGTTGTCACTCAGTTATAATTAGTTACAATTAAGCAAAGGTGGGCTTAATTAGAGCTATGTAAGATTAAACTACTATTGTATGTGAAGGGGTATTTTTGTGTTTCAGGGGTTTAGTTGCACTTCAGACTCTACGGAAACTAGAAGAACTAACTGGAAAGCCGGTTCATCAACTTTTTGACTACATTTGTGGTGTAAGCACAGGTAATTAAGCCAAAAATTGGAATTTTGCTATCAATACAGTAGAAGAACATCCTGAGAATAAATGTAGATTTTGCAGAACTTGTCCGTTTCTGAGTGTAAGCTTGGAAAGTACAGGTGTGATTTCTAAAGCCTTTCTTTTTTCTTTTGAATAAGAGCTTTGGGTGATTCTTGATACGCTCATAACTTCAAACTGAATTGTAATTTTTTTCAACCAATGTGAAACCTTCATTTTGTGCACAGATACAAGTATCTGACATGTTTATGGGGCTTTACAGACAGCTAAGGTAACATCCCTCAGGGATTAATGCTGGGCCAGTAGTGTTTCCTGTCTTTACTGGTGACCTGTGCAGCAGGACAGAGTGCGCCTGTAGCAAGATCTTGGATGATACTAAATTAGAGGAAGTGGTCAGTACAGTGAATGCCCTCTGTTCAGATTGGCCTGTGCAGGGTGGAGAAATGGCTTGACAGGAACCACCTAAGGTTCAGTAAAGCCAAGTGCCAAGCACTCCATCTGAGGTGGGCTGACAGGCTAGAAACCATCTTTACAGAAAAAGGCCTGGTCCTGTTGGAACAAGTTGAACATGAATCATCAGTGTACCCTTGCAGCAAAGAAAGTTGACCACGTATTGGTTTGTATGCACAAGAACATACCCAACAGATTAAGGGTCTCTGTGTGGCCACTGTATGTCTAGTTTTAGGCTTCTCAGTAGATCCTTAATCTGTTGCATACGCTCTTGTACATACAGGGTGAGTCTGGCAGAGGGCCACGTAGATGGTCAGGGGACTGCAGGTCATGACAAAAAGGGGAGAGTGCAAAAACTGGGTTTATTCAGCCATAAGAGAAGGCTAAGGGGAGGCCTTATTGCTGTTTCAACTAATAGGAAAATACAGAGAAGATGAAGCTAGGCTCTTCCTGAAGATGCACAGTGATAGGAGAAAAGCCAACAGCCAAGTTGGAGTATGGGAAGTTACGATTTGGTACAGGGAATCATGTTTTCCTTGCAAGGATGGTCAGACGCTGGAAAGAGTTGCGTGCACACACTGTGGAATCTCCGTCTCTGTAGACAGTCAAAACTCGGCTGAACAAGTCCTGAGTAACCTGTTCTAATTGAACCTGTTTGAACAGGAGGTTGGACTAGATGACCTCCCAGCCTTAATTGCTCTGTGACTCCATGATAAATTACTCCTCCTTTGGAAGTAGGAAACTGTAAAGCATAACTTTCTTTTTAAAAGACAGTCATCTCTTTTGGAAATGATGCTAGACCAGTAGCAGCATAATGCTGATTTCTAACATCTGACACCCTCTAGAGCAGGTCCAGAGGAGGCCATGAAGATACTCAGAGGGCTGGAGCACCTCTCCTATGAGGACAGGCTGAGAGAGTTGGGGTTATTCAGCCTGGAGAAGAGGATGCGCTGGGGAGATCTTATTGTGGCCTTTCAGTATCTGAAGGGTACCTACAAGAAGGTTGGAGAGGGACTTTTTACAAGAGCATGTAGTGATAGGATGAGGGGGAATGGCTTTAAACTGAAAGAGGGTAGATTCAGATTGGATACTAGAAAGAAATTTTTCACTGGGAAGGTGGTGAGACACTGGAACGGGTTGCCCAGAGAAGTTGCAGAGGCCCCATGGCTGGGAGTGTTCAAGGCCAGGCTGGATGGGGCTTTGAGCAACCTGGTCTAGTGGGAGGTGTCCCTGCCCATGGCAGGGGGGTTGGAACTCGATGATCTTTAATGTCCCTTCCAACCTAAACCATTCTATGATAAGGGGTATGCTGTAGTTCAATAGCTTGGTTTCCTTTAGAACCCCAAATTCTTTTTTTTTTTTTGCACTATACTCATCTTCCGTACAGTTTAAGTCAGAAATAACATTAAATGCTGATCACCATGACTAGATGCAATGTTTGTGTTTCCAGAGATTTGCTTAGTATGCTCAAAATAGTAGAGAAGAGGAAAATGTTTAGGTCTGCTAGACAGAATTTGTTTGTAGGCACAATATAGTTCCCTGCTTTATGATTTTAATAGTCTTTGAAAAAGAAATCCTTTGTTAATTAATTTAGCAGTCAGTGGTTGTTTTTTTGGGAACATAGTTTCACTAACCAAGCACTTCTCTGATGTCTCCTTCAATCATAGCAAAGACATTTTATCTTTGGTAGAGAGGCCTGGTGTTCTTAATTCCATCCCACTACTCTGATTAGACCTAAATTTATTCTTAATTCTTCACCAGATTTTGGGGTTTGTACTGCTCATAAGTACTTAAAATGTTCTTTTAAGCTTTGTTTACACTATCAAGCATTTGTCTGTGGTAGTCCAGTTTGCAATAATTGGTGACAAGACATGGCTGGGAGAGGTTGTGCGTATCCATCAGCATGTGCTAGCGGTGTACTTCACCATTTCAATTTGTGTTGGTGGTACATATGCCAACAGAATTTGCAGAAGCTTGCAGCTGGATGAATAGTGGTTTAAAGAGTGATGTGTTAAATGAAAGGAAGGATGCCTCTTGTGCATTACGGTTCTTTTTTTCTGATGTGCTTTTCATAACTTACTATCATGTAGCTGGTTTGCCTTTGAGGTTTAGAAATAAGCAGTTTGCTGTGAATTCAGTGTCACAGAGTCTGCCTTTTTAGTTAGCTTCCCTGTACTTCACTGGTGGTCATAGGGTGTAAATGTAGTTGCAGACAAAGGTCACTATAATGATGCTGTAATGGGCCCTGCATACTTAGGTCACCTGCCTATTGCTGAGCACAATATCTGGGCTTGGAAGCACCAGAAAATCTGCAAGCACAGGCAGCACAGCGATGGCCACTGAACTTTCTTTATGGGGAACTAAGTTAATGTAAATTCTGTACCAAGTTTGTGCCTGTTCTGTGCAAAAATCCAGAGGTGAAAACAAAGCAGTTGAGAGGAAGAAGTGCCATTGCCCCAGGAACTGGGCTGGTGGGAATTCTGTAAGTGAGGGTGATAATCACTGTTCTCCAGAGCACGACATGCTTTTACAGGCACATAGAGCACTTAACACATTGAGGACAACTTAGCTGCAGGTATGCTGTGGGTGTGGCTTGTATGTTCTTTTAACCGCTCATGCGGTCTCCCAATATATCAACGATACTTCTCAATAGTAGTGCGCTTACAATTCAGTCACAGGGAGCAGTATATAACATCAAGAGTATGTGATCAGGCAAAGTGTGTACTACCCCATTTTCAAATGTGCTGGCCTGCTCCAAGAATTTAAAAATACATGTTGTTCCTAAAATTCTATGTTGTTCTAATAATTAGTGGCATTCAAGTGCATCATATAAGGGGTTACATCATTGACATACTGTGATCAAAGGTTCTCTAAGTATACTGTTTTCCAGTGTGTTCTACTACAAAGACATCTGAATTGTACTGGTCTCTTTGATCAGCAGTTTTGGATGTATGTGAAGGTTGCATAAATACTTCACCTAAGGATACTTTCCCAAAATATTTCTCCCAAGTTGTTAAGAACAGCATTGGGCTAGTGCTCCCACATATTCTCCCAGACTTCAGTGATTTGCAGATAAGGAGTCTCCTTAAACAAAATGGGCATCTCCCTGTGGTGATTTTTTTTTTTTCCCCCCATGATGTCTTTCCAGTTTTGAAATGCATTTTGAAAACCTTTCTGATAGAAAAGGTATTTTTTTCAGGAGAATTCATGAGTAAGTCAAGTCATGCTGTTATACAGCTGTAAGCGTCCTTAGGAGGTTATCTTGTTTCCCACGGGAAGGATCAGCTGTGTGTGCCTCACTATTGACAATTTTGTAAGATTTTGAATCATGTCATACCTCTTCAGAAAATTTGTGCTAGTGCTCTGCTGGCTTTACGTTTGGGGAAAAAAAAAAATCCACATGTGTAACGTGGATCTTCCTGTTGATGTTCAAATTTTTTTCCTCTTGTCCTGACTCCCCAGGAACATGGATAACAGATTCTTTCTTTTCTCCTTGCAGCAGCCTTCTGTGCATTTAAAGGCTTTTGTCATAGCCTGTTTACTCAGACCTTCCTCACAGACCCATTTCCTTGATGTGTGATGGGGTTTTGGGGACTTTTTTGTGTATTACTCCTGTTTGTTTTTTTTTCAATAGGTCTACGTCTTTTTTGAAGAATGTCATTCAGGTACAGATATAGCACTTCAGCTGAAATCTTACTAGTACCGAATAAGGAAGGAGTACTTCCATCTTTCAGGTTATATTCTAGCTTATGTGTCTTATTAGCCAGCTGTATCCCTGTGTTCTTCAAGATACGCTTCTTAGCCTCCCAGGTTTTATTTAGGTTTTTTCCTCCCCCTGAAGTGTTGGCCTGGGTGAGATGGTGGCTGGAGTGGTAGGAATCTGTGATACAGAGCAGGATGTGATGGAAGCATCAGAAACTTTTTCACTGGACCACTTGGTAGAGCCTGCACTGTATCTTTGATGTTGATCTTACTCTCCTGTGAGTGTCTTATGACCATCCAGCAGGTTTCAGCAAAGCCCTCTAATGTGTACCTTGACTCTGGTATTATCTACTGCCACTTGTGTGCTGATGCGGACTGCAGTTTTTGGTGCTGTTTCTCAGGAGGTGAAGTAAAAATGAGTTTGCATTTGATATGAATTTTGGCTCTTTGGATTTGAAACCGTTCACCAAAATAGCAAATGCATGATATTCTAGAATTGGTGCTGGAGAGTTAGTAGGAAAAGAAGGTAGCAGAGGATTTGCATGATTGAGGAAAATGGTGTTTCTCTGCTGCTAGATATTTAGTCTGTGTTGAATTCATGCACTTGGTGATTTGGCAGTTGAGTAAGTTTCTGTTGATGAAACTTTCATGTGTCAATTAGCCCCAGGTATATTAAGCATGTGTGTTATATTTTTAAAAATTGAGACCATCAATCCACTGACGCTCAGCTATTGTGGCAGTGGGGTTTGTGGGAGCAAAAGCAACTTGGAAGTCATGTTTCCTTTAAAGCCTTCTCTAACTTTCTTTATGTAGTTCTTTCTGCATATGAGTTTTATTCTTGTCTAGTTCAAGAATTTACTGCTTTTCAAATTAATTTTATTCAAACCTATTACATTCATTTCCAAATTGGAAAAATCATGTCCTGATTATTCCTAATGCTTAATTACATGTCCTCCCAGTGTTGCACAATGAGATTTAAAGGTTGCATATGTCCCTTTCAGCTTAATATATCAAAGAATTGTAGTGATGGATTAATTGTATTTTTCCACAGTCTTTTTAATGGCATTCTGTACCCATGCTTTTTGGATACTGTTGTTTTGTTCCTACAAGGGTAGGTCATATATGTTTTTTTAGGCACACACTAGATGGCAGTATGTATGAATGACTCATTTTAAATGGTTGCAACCAAATGTGTTCCAAACTAGTCAAAACTCCCTTCTTTTAAAAGAATTTTCCTAGAATTTTTCTTTACTGACTCAGAGTTTGCCAGATAGCAAGTAATGCTCCAAATACATTTTTAATACCACAGCATCGATGTCTCTTACTTATTTCTCTTTCCAGATAAAGCAGTGGATTTAATTTGCTTTCTGCCATATACATGTTTGCAGGGGTGAAATCTGAAAACTGAAATAATGCAGTTTTCAACTTCTTATAGTTCTGTTTTTGAAAGGAGACTTTTCCTGTCTTGTATATGTCCTTTAAAACATAAATTGTGATCTTTGAACAGGAATTTAGTGATATAAATGTCAGTTGGTCTTCCCTTTTCAAGATAGATGTTCTGCTAACCTATGAACTACATTAATTGAGAATCTATCTTTATAATCTTACTCCAGGCTGTATTTTACATTTCAAAATATTTCTTCTTCAGGGGCTATATTAGCTTTTATGTTGGGGTTGTTCCATATCCCTCTGGATGATTGTGAAGAACTGTATCGCAAGTTAGGATCAGATGTTTTTAAGCAGAATGTGATTGTTGGAACAGTCAAAATGGGTTGGAGCCACGCCTTTTATGACAGTGACATCTGGGAAAAAATGCTCAAGTAAGTAAAAAATGATTTTTAGAAAAGTAATTAGTATAATGTCTGAGAGCCTGCAGTTTTGATATTGTTTCACTGGTAAGCAAATTCTTAAAACAAGCAGAAAGGATTAGCATATAGTCTCATTCTTTTGAAATAGCTGTTTTCATATTTACCAAAACATTGAAAGCCTCTAATGTAATGATTTCTGTTTCTGGGGAGTAAAGTAAGCTTTAGTGTACCGATTTCTGATTATATTCCTGTATGCTTGCCAGCTCTGCTTGATCTGACTCATTATAGATCTGATACAAATTTTTCCAGCCACCTGCTGTGCCTTTTTTCTTATAG
Organism: Charadrius vociferus; assembly: GCF_000708025.1. Classification (NCBI taxonomy): domain Eukaryota; kingdom Metazoa; phylum Chordata; class Aves; order Charadriiformes; family Charadriidae; genus Charadrius; species Charadrius vociferus. The sequence goes on along the minus strand of NW_009647572.1, from coordinate 4,055,610 downwards.
GCGACATGGTGAGAAATGAAATAATCTGCTGCAGTAGGAATTTTTAATCTTAGCTGATATATTGAGGGGTTTTGCCCATTGCCCCTTTCTTTGAAAAGGGAAATGGGCAGTAAAGATTGCAATTAAAAAATATCTGCTGTGTCAGAGTTGCCAGTGAAATGATGTTTGTTCGTAGATATGTATACAAATGCATTAATGGCTATTCAGGAAAAGTCACTGGAAGAAATGATTAACATTTATTACAAGTTTTATTACTTATTCATCTGTATTTGTATTGGTAGTTCCATTGTTTATAACTTTTAGCAAACCAATGTCATAGTTTCCCAAACAGTGTAAGCTGGCACTGCTACTGAAAGAACTGAAACAGCCTTCTATGAGACCAAATTTAAAATGGTACAAAGCTGCTTTGGATAAGTAATAATAAATTCCTTTGGGAACATGATTAATGCATTTTATGGGATTGAAGGAGTTTTTCTGGACATTATAGTGGGAATACCTGTGCTGCCTGAGTTTTAAGCATCTCCCTTTGCTGAAGTGGGGAGAGAGAGGCTTCCAAGCGCTTCTGTGTGCTCTTGCATATTTTTAGGAATAAGTGTGTTTATCAAATGAATATCACGAGTTTTTCTTTTCAGATATCTGGAGTTCCTCTTTTTTTAGAAAAGAGATTTTTCTCTGCTTTTCCTCTTCCTTTCCTGCCCAACTAAAAGAAGTCTTGTGAAAATCAAAATTACCTCATGTGAAAGTATTTTACATGCCATTAATTAAAATGCTATTACTTTTTGCAGCTACATTTAGCATGAGGGAGGTAAAGCATGCTACTCCTGTGCAATGGACAGAAGCCAGGCAATTATTATATTATCCATAGACTAAATTAAAAATTAAATTTACTGATCAACAAATGACTTTTTGTTGACCTAATTCTGCGATGTTGAAGGGAGACACTATGCAGACACGGCATTTTATTGAAACAGCAGGGATTAAACATTAGGAAGAAGTTTTTCACTTTAAGGGTGGTAAGGCACTGGCACAGGTTGCCCAGAGAGGTCGTTGAGGCCCCATCCCTGGAGGTGTTCAAGGCCAGGCTGGACGTGGCCTTGGGCAACCTGGTCTAGTGGGAGGTGTCCCTGCCCATGGCAGGGGGGTTGGAACTGGATGATCTTCAAGGTCCCTTCCAGCCTAAACCATTCTATGATTCTTGCAGGCTTCCTTGTGGTGTGGAAGCCTAGAACTAAGAAGAGAATTGAAAGGTTATATAGCATCTCTTTATGGCAATAAGAAGGTCAGGTCTAACTTTTGGTCATTGCATGGGAAAAGTGCTTCATGGGGCTTTTTTTATATTTAAAAGCCTGACCTGTGCTGGGTGGCTTTTTGTTGATTAAATGGTAGTAGACTTGTCAGCCTTGCTTGAAATAGAGAGTGTCCATTTACCATATACAGGCATGCAATATACATTCAGCCCTACCACAATATTGATGGTATTATTGTCTGTCAGAAAGTATTCTTGCTGAGAATAATTAAGCTACTGTTGCATTAGGTTAATATTGCATGTATTCATGAGGCATATTATAAATTCCATTTCAGAAAATTACAACTGATTTTGTTTAACTGAGTTTTTGTTCTGAGTGCTCTAGGGAATTGATTTTATGTCTTACATATATACATATATGTTTATTTTAACCCTTCTTATGTATTCCTTGAACTGCAGTTTGAGGACTAGTCTTAATCAATTACTTTTATTTTGTGCAGAAAATTATACTTGTCATACATCAATGTATGTAATGCTATATTGAATTGCATTTGTAAGAAGAACCAGGCTTATAGTTCCAAGTTTTCTGTTTTCTTTTGTCTGTTGTTTATATATACAATTTTCTTCTTTCATACTGTCCTGAGAAACTGGAGAAATTTGGTGAGCAGCTAGAGGTTTTCATAAACTTAACTAAATCCCCGTACTGGGAATTTGTAATCTCAAGAAGCAATCAAGCATTGTATAGAGGGTAGGGTAAAAGTTACATGTTCTGTGTTGGTAGGAAAGTGGGTAATGCGTGTGTTTGGTATTGCAAGTGGTAATACTTCAAACCAGTATTTGTTACGTAAATTGAAGTATAAATTGAGACTGCTCTCCAGTGAGTAGATAGGCAACACATTCCGTACCAGTTACTCACTCCAGACATACTTATCAGATTTTGCAGCATTATCAGTGAGATGTTCTGTATCTTTATGGAACATGGAATAAAAGTCCCTCCTCTACATTTGGTAAATAGTCATAGTTTCCTGGTACTTCTGTTGTTGTTAGAAGGGAGTAAAAGTTACAATTTTGCCTTTCAAATTGAGTGTTCTTTCTCCAGGCTATTTGTACCCTGGCTGTAGCCCATTAGAATGTTTCTGTAAGCATATGTTTGGCAATATGTTCTTCATAGCATTATTGAAGTAAGTGTTGCAATATTAGCGACCTGAAGCAGTGGAAGAACAATATTTGCAAAGGAGACTTGTTTAGGTAGGTCATGTCTGGGGGACATAGGTCACAGACAGACACTAACAAAGCAGATAAATGGAAAAAATAGGATGGCAAATGAAATTATGTGTAAAGTAATAACCCATGAGTGGAAAAATGTAAAATACAGGGTTTAACCTAATATCAGAAGTGATTTGGGTGTTGTCATGGACAGTTTAATGAAACATCTGTATGCTTGTTCAGCATACAGAAGATGATTCAGTGTGTGAGGGCTGGGATTGAAAATACAGAAAATATTATAATGTTGTTATATTAATCCATAATATAGTTTCAGTACTATTTACAGTCCCAGTTACCCTGTTTTAGAGAAGGTTTCAGTTGGAAGATTGGTAAAAAGTAGCCAGTGACCTAAATCACATAAAGGAATTGGGACTCTTTATCATTAAAAAAAGCAAACGAGGTAAAGCAGTAATTTGAGATAGGAATATATTTTAAGGATTACCATTCTCATCTCTTCTTCAAGAACAAGGGACTGTTCAGAAAAATTAAAATTGGGAGACTTTCTCTTTTAACACAGTATTTGAGTAAACTGGAATTAATTGTGTTGTGACTTGGGTAAAGAAAACCAGTTGAACAGTGGGGCTTGACAAAGACATTTATACAATACACAGTTACAGTATTAATGCTAGCAACAAAACTAAAATAAATTTGGATTTATCTTTAGACTTTAATGTTTAAACTTGCATAGTAGTTCAAGGGATTTCTTGTACCTACTCTGAAGCATCAGTTTCTGGTCTTCATAAGAAACAAGATGTGAGAAAATAATTACTCAGTTTGACTATTCCTATTAAGCAGTGGATATTGCTTATGCAGTTTTTTAATCTTTGCATTCAGGGTGTGGGAAAAAGTACCTACTACAGATACTTAGGAAGAAGTAGGTGAAAGTGATGCAAATCAGTAGATGTCTTTCATATCTCACCTCTGTCAATCTCAGCTTTTATTTCTGAATATTCCTACTTCATGGTTTTGTGTGCCTTCCTCTCCTGTAATCAATTAGTGAGTGTAGATGGCACTCTTCCCCTTCCAGTTGATGACTGTGAGACTGGAGATAATGCATTTGTTGGAAAAAATAACATAAGCCAGTGCTATACTGTCAGCAGCAGTCTTCAATCATAGGACTAGAAGCTCTCCCCCTTCCTTCCTCCCTCTCAAAGACGCATACACAGCCATCCTTCAAGCACAGATATCCAATAGTGGAACAGTAAATTGTCCTGCCTCCAAATATAGTTTACTGTCTACATTGAGGACTAGATTGATAAAGGTGTTGTTTTTAACAGTGGAAGCACTACTACCTACTGTCACAGTACTGCAAGCTATAGGTGGATGATCTCTTAACAACAACACATGGAATCACCTTACTTAAAAAGCGTGGCCATACTGAGAACCGTCTTTGCATAATAAGGTAGATGCACCACCAGTGTTTGTGTGGGCTGTATTCAAGGGGAGGGAGAAAACTTACTGATTTAAATGAAAGCCTCTTTGGGATCATTATGGACGAGCACCCGCTCTATAGAGTTTTGTACCTTTGCTGTAAGCAAATCAAAGTTTAAATGGGTGCTGATACGATATTACTGGCTAGTATGCTGATACACTCCAGTCTCCTGCACTATGCAGGAGGGCTACCTCCTCGTTAGCAATTAGAATACTGACCCTAATGCTGATGTGATGATAAATTACAATGTTGACCATTCATGTGATTTCACTGTCAGATTTATAAAAATGTGTGCATATGAAAAAGTTCCACCTGAAAAGTGGATGTTAAATGCATATTGAATTACCGTTATGGATGATTACATGTAGATGTGTTAACTTTCTTCTGAATCATGTAGAATGTTGTCTGTCTTTCTTTGCTTTTGTTTTCATAACAATTCAGGAGAGTAATTTTAATTACTATAAAACCATTTAATGAAGATGTTGATTTTTTAATTCTTAAATGTAGCAAAGTAGTTGAGTAATCCTGATGATTTATGGTTAAGTATGTGGTGAAGTAACTGAATCAAGACCACAATCACTCGTCAGACTTATTTCCAACAGCCTAAAAGGTTTGAAATATCGGTTCATTGAAGTCAACCGTAGAAATCCAATCATTAAAGTGAAATCCAAGCATTGTTTCTTTTAAATGCAAAGTTCTCAGAAGTAAGGATGATAAAAATGTATGTCTTCTGTTCATGCTAAACTGATGGAGCGTTTTCAATTTTTTACACTTATTTGTAGAGAAAAAATGGGCTCAAATCTTATGATTGAAACTGCAAGAAATTCCAAATGTCCAAAGGTAAGTACAGTTTTCTAAGGTAAATACTAATTATGTATTCCACAAGTACTTTTAAGAGTTCTGAGTAAGGGTACTATCCCTAGAAGAATATTGGGGAAACAGCATGAGCTCTCCAAGCTTCCATATGAGATGCTTCTAAAGGATAAAAATTCATCAGCGTCTTAAATTTCTGCAGCAATTTCTCATATTTTTATTTAATGCTCTAAGTTAGAATGTGTTTCAGAGATGTTAAAAGGCTTAGAAGCAGAGAAATACTAGGTCAGCTTCTTCAAGTTGTGCAAAGTTTGTTTTTTCGCGTAAGAATTCTAGCATCTGGAGATGCTGCATGTCAGCTGTGTTCTCTATTATTGTGTGGTGAAAGAACAGGGTTTCTCCTTAGTTTATCTGGATTATCAAGTTTTCTCCTGTCACATTCACTGGCCCCGAGATCTCTGCTCTTCGTATATGATCTAAAGGGCACCAATTAATTGGAGGGGTGTTATATAGAGCGGCAGCACGAGAGTGAAAGATGAGAAAGCAAGGGTATTTTATTTTTGGTGAAGGATAGGCTGTGAAGAAAGAAGAGAAATATAATAGGACATATTTCAGAACAATCTGTAATTAACAGGTGTTTTGGTGTCATAGCACTATATTCAATGCTTTACTGTTAAATGGAAGATATTCACATTTTTCTAAACATAGAAACATGTGCTTGACTGACTGCGTTCCTAGTCCGTGGCTAAAACAAGGACATGAAAAGGCTGGAGTGGTATGTTGCTTTCTGAGAGAGAAGCTGCCCTATGTTGACTTGAAAGTTATCTTTGAACCGGGATCTTTGGCTTCCTTCCATGTTCTTCAGTAATAAAATGCGAATATAAATAGAGTTGAAACTAACTATTCCCAGTAATTGCTTTGTAGTGCTGGCAGTGGTGGCACTCTTTACAAGGCACAGCAAAATCAAAATAAACCAGCAGTTTTGTGCTCTGCTGCTGTTAAATTCATGGTGGATGGATTTTTCCAGAAGGTGCTCAGCACTTTGCAACTTAAAATGCTTCGTGAAGTGCAAGTGTGTATGGGTATTACCAAGAATAAACTCAAGCATCAGTTTGATAAGCTTTCTGTTAAATTTTCCAAAGCTTTTTTCTTCTTCTGGGAGTGCTTAGAACCAAACCTTTCTTTTGACAAGAACAGGAAACTTTCTCCATGAAGTGACGGAGTACGAATCATGCATGTGTTTTTCTTCCGCATTGTCATATAGAAGTTATACTTTCCTTGTTTTCGTTTTTATAAGGATGGACTTGCCGTGAATTAAATTATTTAACTTACGTAGCTGAAGAATGGAAATGCATACAGTAATATCACAGCGTCAGCTGTTAGAGCTGTTGAGTAACGTTTCCCAAAAACACTCTACTCTGTGAAATAGTAAACAAAATGGAATTGAACACCCACTTGTCTGCTAGACTGTTGTTCTGAACAGTGCCAGCCAGGCTGTGTGCATCATCACTAGAAGTTCTTGCACATTGTAAGACTCACCCATAAGTACAGGTACTCTCACCTTGAGTGATTATAGCTGTTAGATGTGGGTTGGTGGTTTGGTTTGGTTTGTTTTTCAGTCGTAAGTTTTGTTTTATGGAAATACCGTTTTGGCTTTTCACATAGATTTACATATGTGACTTTCTGTTGATGACATTTCAGGGTTCTTGCAAAAAGCCTTGAAAGATTTGTGTTTGATTCTTTTGGTTTTTTTCTTTGGGAGAGATTCTTCCTGCAATTCTTTAACTCAGATTGCAGTATTAAGTAATCGTTTTCTTGGAGAAAGAATTTGGTTGACCTTTCTAACATTTGGATTTAATGGCATTGTTGCATTGCTGGTGACAGACTTTTGCGAATGAACTATTATTGATAAAGGCAAAATATTTTAAAATCATAAATGGCACCAGCTTTTTGTTTAAATATCAGTGGATAGATATTGGTAGAAATGGATTAGCCACTGGAAACAAAAAATTTCAGATTAAAAATAACATTTTCTTTAGGGAATTTGGTTTGAAGAGGGGTTAGTGTTTTTTTTTAATTTCACTTCTTAAAATTCAGACAGGCATTATACAAAAGTAAATATATAATGAACCAAGTAGGATTCCAGAAGTGTATTTAAGGTATAAATTGAATTTCATATTGTGGGAAGTTGTCATTATTATTGTCATCATAGATAACTACTTTTGCTCTTTCTAACTCACTAGGTAGCTGCAGTAAGCACCATTGTAAACAGAGGAACACCACTGAAAGCATTTGTTTTTAGAAACTACAATCACTTCCCTGGTGTTAAGTCTCATTATATTGGAGGCTGTCAGTATAAGCTGTGGCAGGCCATTAGAGCATCATCCGCTGCACCTGGTTACTTTCAGGAGTATGTTTTGGGCAACGATCTTCATCAGGTAAGTTGAAATCTTCTCTTTTAGTAAGTATTTTCCAACATGATACCTGAGAAAAAAGCTGTCTGAATTCCTGAATCAGAACTAAGCAAGTAATTTGGTAGCAGAAAAGAAATCTAGGATGGATAGGAGTAAGAAAGGAGTTTTTTAGCTTGTATAGCCCTTATAGAACTAGAAGGGGTATAAGCTTAAAAATCTTACTCTTCTCAATACAAACTTAAGCTCTTCTGCTGTTCCTTTCTTCTTTGCCTGTAAGGAAACCTTATCTGAGTTGTAAATTGCCTCTGACTTCCTGCTTACAGCTGGCATTTCATTGAGCATTATTTCACTAAACAGATGGTATGACTTAAAATCTAACAATACTGTTAAGTGTGAAAAAAATCAAGTTATGCATTTCAGTGTTCCTTGTATTAGTGCCTAATTTCAGTTTATATTCTACTCCTAATTCTTTCCGTTGATAGCTTATTAAGCTCTACCCTGGTTCTGAGCTCGTAAAAAGAGTAAGAGATGCCACAGCAGTAAGATTAAACTCAGAGGACAACTGCAAAAGAAATTCCCTTCAGGATAAAGCAGTGTCTCCTATCAACAGTGTATGCTGTTTTATTGTATTATAGCTTCTGTTGCTGACCCTGGTTAGGAAAGAGCAAGGCAAATTAATTTCTTTAGTAGTTTTGTAACCATTGTGTTCTTGCTCTCCAGTTCTCTGAGTTTTGAAAGAATCCTTTTTACAGTACATATTAATTTAAAACTGTTAGTATTTATTTTTAAGATCTGTTGTAGATCTGTGACAGAAAGGACTAGAAAGGGTGACTGAACCAGAGACCTTCAACAAAGACAGCATAGGATTCTATCATTTAAATTTAAAGAAAGCATCTGTTACGTTGCTGTCATATTAATTCATACGGTGGCATTAGCCTTACTACTAGAAAGCAATACTATTTTGAGTAATAAGGTGTACCTGGATCACATACAGCATTTCTCATGGTGTCCATTAAAAGGCAGTGTAATCTCATTAGCATTGTAATGTGCACAAGTAATACTGAAGTTTAAAGACTGACAGATCAATAAGGAGTATAAGATGAAATAGTGAAAAAATTATTAGATTAAGAGATAATAAACAGAAGCATTGACTCAGAGAAACAGCTAGAATTTAATCTGGAAAAAAACCAGCATATTTCCATGTTTTGTATTAACATTTGTAAGGAGATGGAATAATTATATTCAGCTATATGAAAGGTCTGCATAAGTTGAGGGGTGAAGGGGAAGGGTTCCCATGGAGGGAAGGATGGTGCTACTACATCAGCCGCATTCTGAGAGTTCTTCCATTTTATTCTGTTTCCCCTTTTTATTTAGTGTCTTTTTTTTTTCCCCTCCCTTCCCCCTCCAGCACTCAGCCTCCCCAGTATGGTACACGTTCTTATCCCCAGGATAAGACATTTTAATCACATAGTACCTGAAATAAGCAAATGAGCTTGGGTGTTTTTTTTAAAGCTAAAAATGGAGTAACAGAACAGATATTGCAAGCCTAAGCACTGCCTGAAATCCTGAAACGTGGTCGTCTTCCATCTGGCAAAGCAAAACTGGAAAGGGAGCTGCTTTAGCCTTTGGAGCTGTTCCAAGCTGTTCCTTAACTGCTTGAATGGGTCAGTGTTAAGCTATGTGAAGCACTTTTCTTCCTCTTCTCACCTTTCCACCCCCTCTTTCCTTGAATTGAGAGTACATCAAAGTCTGTCTGTGCTTCTGTATGAAGAATAGCTATATAAACAGCATGATTTTTGACTTCTGTGTAGTGCTTAGACATTTACTTGTCGTAACATCACTTCTGAATTGCCAGACATATGTGAAATGCAGTAAGGTGGATATTTGTTTCATCTATATTCATTTTTAAATTCAATTTACCAGACCAGAGAATGTATGGTTAGTGTTAATAGAGATTAGATCCAGTGTTTTCAGACATATGGAGCTAGAATGAAGTCTCGTTTATTTTTCCTTATTCCAGACTTCTTAGACAAAGCCCTTCCATATGATCTTATCAGCACTGTTTCACGAACACCATTCTTTTCTATTTGATGTATTTTAATTACTAGAAAGCAATGGCTTACAATGTGGTTCACCTTTGTAAACCATAACGAACTAAATATATTTTCAGTACTGAAAATGTTTACTGTAGTACAACTAGATGCTAAATTTTCTGTCTTAAACTTTCCTATCATCTGAAAATCTCTCTTCTACCCAGGCATGATATTTAAACACTTTTGAATTCTTTTAGAATCCAAAGGGTATCGTCTTTCGTGTCCTTCATGCTTTTCTTTCTCCAGACTATACTTTTACACATCTCTGTTTCCATAATTATCTAATTTCTGTTGATGTGCTTATGTTGATGCAGATTTCTATCTCAGATTATAAATCCACCGCTGCACACTTAAGATACCTTGAATTGTCTTGTTTTAACCCTGGGGTAAGAGCCTTTATCTATGTAGCAGACTGTTACCCTTACATTCTTGGGTTTAATGGTACCTCAGTGGAAAATGCAAGGTAATCAAGAGTTTCATCTCTGTTAAAGTATAAATGATGAATTGAAAAGAATATGTATGCATAAATATGTTTTTAAATAAATAGAATACTAAATGCCGTCATATTCCCATTTAAAATAGCATTGTGATTAAAGTATGTTAATAACTTTTAGTCCTTAATTATAGCTCATACCATAAATACAAGATAGTAGATTTTTGTTAAGCGTCTTTATTCTAAGAGTGCACTGCAGTTGTCATGTTAAGTTCATCAACCAGGTCATGTATGATACCAACATTTGTAGTTCATGTGGACATAGTTGCTCTTTTCTGTCTTACCACTTAGAGCCTGTACACTGTCTAACAGGTTGCACTGCTTTTGATCTGCAGAACTAAAGGAAGCATGACGTTGTTAGACATCCTCAATGGTATCATGATTTTTGTAAAGTGCATCAGCACAGTACGCATTAGTTGTAAATAATAATTTATGCCAAAGGCTTCACTATTGTATTACAGTGTCAGAAAGATGATGGTCTTTTGAGGAATTTTTTAATGGATTGGAAACGTCCATTAATTAGGCAACATAATCTCTTCTGAACATAAACTATGCTAGTTTCTTAATAACTTCAATCTGCTTCTGCAGTGTTGATATTTCTAAATAATTCAAAGAATAGAGATGGCCAAAATGTGAAAATGATTGTAAAATGTCAATGAAAATTCAGAATAGTAAATATAATGGTATTTGTTTCCTTGCTGAAGTTTAGGACTCTAAAGGATCCTATAGGGAGATCGGGTTTTGTATTGGCTTATCAGTCAGTTATACATTTAAATCTGAATGAAGAGCACTCTGGCAGCTGATCTGACTTCGGACTCTTCAAATATGTGAAAATACTTATTTTGATAATGGAAATGTAGTGGACTACTTTTATGGTCAGCCTGCATATTCTTGTCTTATGTTATCTAGCTTTTGTTGAAATTGGAGTCCTTTTGCGAACTGTATGAAGTAGTTGAATGAGAGTTATGTGTAGGGTTGAGATTAATTCGTAAAGATTTTGTGTATGACTCTAGATGTATGTGCTGGAATCATGCTTGAACCGAACTGTAGCTGTTCATTTTGCCTCACTTTTCCATTATAAATATATATATACACTTACATATGCATGTGTATTTGTGTACACACATGCGTTCCCTTTCTCTGGGAACGTTCCAGTCTGACTTCCTGTACTAGTCACTGTAAATGTTTGAGGCAATTGTAATGTGTGTTAATTTATTAATAAGGTAATAAATTATTTTTACAATTCTTCTGATGTAATCATTTAGAAAGAGATTTCTAGGTGCCTGAACGCGTATTCTTATCTGTGCTGCAGATAAGCTGATGCCAGGTTTGTTAAATTTCCACAAAAAGTAAGCAGTTCAAAAACAATCACAATATTTACAATCAGGTCAATCGTGCCATGCTATCTGGTTCCACTCTGTCAAGTAGGAAAAAACAGTGCAGCTGTTGGTAGATGAGGGGAGGAGGATTAATATTCTTTGTGGTTCAAAAGAGGAACACATTAACATTCAAAGGGATTTAATCCCTGTAACATGCTTCTCCAGGAGCCGTGTAAGTCAAGAGAGAACAAGTCATGATATTACAATATAGAAGCTGTATTGCCACGTATGTCAGCTTTTTTATACTAAAATCTATTTATGAAGCATGGAGGATCTCTTAGCCTCTCCCCAGTTACAACCAGTCCTGTTAGAAACAGTGATTTTTATTTTTTTTCTGCTTTCCACAGAGGGCTGTTGTTTCTTATATATCTTCCTCTCTTTTTTTTTTTTTCCCCTGTAGTGTGAAAGCATTAGGGATACTCAATAATGTTACTTCAGTAGACAGTACAGTATGCTGAGGAAATTGCCAATTAATTAAAAGCACAATTTGAGATTTAACAAAATCATTATGCACGCTTCATTTACCAGGTTTTACAGTAAAAACTAAATTTGTCCCACAGGATTAATTAAAAGGGCAGCAGGGGTTGCGTGTGTGATGGTTGTGTTTAACAAAGCTACAGTTTTTTCTCAAAATAAAATACGGTCAGTTTAATAAAAAGGACCTGATCATATTTTTCTTGATAGCTTCCTATGATTTCATTGCTGTATTACAATTCCATTTATTAAAATGCTGGTGTTCAAATAGTCACATTTTCTTTGAGCAAGATCAGATACTAAAGCGGTTAAATTGGCAGCCAGTCTGTTAGCAGAGTTTTAATAATGCAGGTGTAACAGGATGTGTGGTGAGAATACGACCTAGAAATAAAAAATATGTATAGTACAATAATATGATGTAACTAAAATTTCAAGTGTCACCTTCATTAAAAAAAGATAATACACAGGTTCTTTATATTTTTCAAACTTTTCCCTTCCTTTTATTAGGCAGTAAATCTGTAAAGCCATTTCATCTTTGTAGCTTGTTACAGGAGAGGCCTTCAAAAGTGATTCGCTTAGTGGATCCTACCCTAATTGGTTTTACACGGTAGCTTTTAAAATTAGATTCAAGGGTGCTTCCCAGGCTCTAAGAAGACATAGAATATAGGTCACATTGAAGTTCTTTTCATTCTTAGGATATGCCACGGTGATCAGTATGCACCAGAGCTTATACAGACTGTGGTTTAATAGGTGTATCTTGTTCTCACAACGATAGAAACAAATATTTCTTTGTTTCTCTGTCTACTTGTTGCCATACACATTTTCCTACAGCCTTGGAGCCAATGTCGCCTACTGTTTAAGGAAGAGGGAGTTTACTGGAATGTGTCAGCTCCACGAATACGTGCATTTCTTTTTCTCTTATGGATTCTAGAGGTTTGATTAGCAGCTCTTAAGGTGGATGCACATCATGCAGTTTCCCAGTTCGTGAAATTGCTGTGGTTACTGCACCAGTAGTATTTTGCAGAGCAGACTGCTTGCAAGATTGCAGGGACTTGCTAAGTAAGGTGTTACTGGAAGATTTGTTTAGTGAAATTAAATCGAGAGTATATTTTGGCATTTAACTTGGATGCATTATTTTTATCTCCAGTGATTCAGAGTGATGCTTTGCTAAGTGTAATTTATTGTGCTTATTAAAACAAACAAACAAACAAAAAACCTCCCAAATGGGCTGTGTTACATGTAACTGGTTTTTTGCTTAGACTTCTGGGTCCGTATATCTTTATTCACACTGTTTACCAGCTAATACTTGCTATAAAACAAATCTTGTAAAATCAGAGGAGGCTGGTATAGTGAAAAATTAAGAACTGAGTCAATTTAGTGTCTGTAGAGACAATCTAGGTTGCTGCTCTCAAGTTCTGATGTTACCAGCCTCCATTTCTTAGATCAAAAAGAAGAATTTACTGTTAATTCTTGATAGATTGTGATTTTTATCTTCCCGGGTTGCATATCTGTCTGATACTGACTTGAATGGGGCCGTATTTCCATACGAAATAGCCTTGTGATATTCATTGCAAATAAAAGCCTAAGAATGTAGTGGGACTATTGATATACTGTTACCTCTTCCCTTAAGGAAACCTTGTTTACGATATATAGTGGCCTGGTGCTTAATGCGAACAATTACTTCATGCTTTGTCAGCTACTATCCAGCCTCTAATTTGCCTTCTGTATTGGAGTTAGGGAAACTGCCCTCTTCTTTCGTGGATACAGGTCTTAGTACTGTGGTAGGAATAGTTTTCACCATGGATGGGAAATGTGCATAAAGGCAGTTAGTTCAATACCCAGCGCATTCCCGTTAGTCCAATAGGGCACAGTGTCTAAGCCTTATTTCTTGTGCTGACCTTCTTCTCTTCCAATGCAAGGATTAATCTATAGTGTTGATTTTGCAAATCCCAAATCAGTTGGCAATCTCTTCAAAGATTGTTTACCTTGCAGTGTTTCTTTTACTGGGGGTATATTTACCCTGCTGGGTTTTAGTGGTGGATATATTTTAGATTTTTGGTTACAGAATTTAGAATTATTTCAGCTGGCATTTCCTTAGGAAAAAACAATAAAAGAGTATAGAACGAAACAGTTTCCCTCAGGTCAAATTCAGTCCTCTGTCATGGTTGCCAACTGCATCGTAGACTGTAGTTCATAAAAATGTAACGCTGTCTTGGCTGCTGCTACCCTTGTAAAAGGTTATTTCAAGAAGATATGTCTTCGTTTTTCTCCTGGCTAGAAAACTTCTGATTTTCACTCTTAAGTCTATTGGTAGCTAATAGATACAAATTGTCCTTGTGCCAGTAATGTTCTCTAGTTTAATTAACTTATCTTCTTGTACTATTTACCCTTCTGATAAGTATATAGAAAGCGCTTACAGCCTTTTTTATTTTCTTGGTCTAAATATACCAGTCTGTCTCAATCTTGCAAAATAGGCTCTGTGTTCTCTTGATCATCCTAATGGTCCTTCATTGCACCTGCTGCAGTTCGAGTAATCTTCCTTGAAACTGGACTGTTCAGTGTGTTTTGGCATGACCCGAGACATATTGGGCAAAGTTGAATGATATTCCAAATTCAAAATTAGCATTTCTAAATTAGAAGCAAAATTCAGAGGAGTTAATTTGATCAGGCTGGAACACTGTATTCTAAATGATGTCTTAACTGTGTCGTGTATTTCCTATTTCAAAGGGAGGTAGAACTCAGAATTACAGTTGCCTTTTCAACAGCTACTTCATATATAGGTGGTTAAATCATTCTGTGATAGTGCTCTACTCGGGTCTTTCTTGTGGTTGGTCCAATTCCAACTTAGTTCTGAAGGGGATAGCTTTGTGTTTACGAGCACTTTGCTTGGCTATGTGTCTTCTCCTTTGGTTTTTCTTAGACCTTAGAGTCATTCTGTATTTATAGTAAGGCCTTTGTATTTGCAAAGCCCCTAACTTTACAGTAACAGATTTCATTACCAGTTGCGTGCTTTTGAGGCGATAATGAAGAGGATGAGCCCAAACCACCCATTGAATAACTCTGATGGAAAACTCTTTGTCTGGGACTGTTTTCAATTCAATATAGACTGTTTTCCCATCTAATCAGCCAGTTCTGTCTCCACTGTAGTCTCTTTCGTCACTTCCAGTGGTCTGGCATCTAAGGTGTTTTATAAATCCAGATTTTCTTTATGTAAAACTTTCTGTTTCAATTTTTATCTGCCTTTGATAAACCCATCTTGTATTTTGCATTTTGGCCATGTACTTCTGAATTTAGAGGACTCGTAAAAGTGCAGAATTTTTTCCTTCAGTTCCTTCTCCCCCTTTCCCTGCCCCCACTGTGGACAAATACTAGGTAGTTCATATCGAAATCCTGAATGCTTCACATCAGTTATCTCCAATAATTAGTTCACTTTATTTCCTAAATTTTGTCCATTTTAAGGTCAAATCCTTTAGTTATGAACTTGCTTTGTTTTAGTTGCAATGAAATGAAATTTAATGTTTAAGTCAACAAATAAAGAATAAAATTTTATTAAGAAACTGAAATAGCTTACATAGTTTTATAAAAAAGGGAGTTTTATGGGAAATCCAATTTCAGTTTGAAATTATAATATGAAAGATAAAAATAAATTTGTGGAGTGTTTAATATATTTAGTTTTAGAAGTTGTCCGTAGAGTTAGCTTACAACATTCTCATTATTGTACAGTTTTAAACAGATGAATAACCAACAAATTTTCAATAGCATTTATCAGTGATATATCCAATAATACGAATCACCTGGATTCCTTATGGGTCACTATTAGTCTTTGTACTCTTCCGTATTTTTCTCAAAGCATTTTGTATTTTCTGTCATTTTACCATTCCTCAGTAAACTGACAGCTATAAGCATAGCCCAATTAGCAAAACTACTATCAATAAGTAATATTAATAACAATAAGGTTATTGATGTAAAAATATATTGAGTGTGAACAATATTTACGTTGTTAGCTTGGGAAATTAAATTTAAAGATTTTTTGAAAATTTGAAAATCTAACATGGTTGGCTGTCACGAGGATTGGGATATCTCTGGATCTGCGATTTCTTGCTCGCTTGTGGAGGTTTTATAGTAATGTGATTCTTTTGCATAACTACTAAAGCTTTCTCCTTAGTCTGATACATCCCACCGTAGCAAATAATTTTTATGTCCTTCCTAAGTTAAATGTTGTCAGAAAGGACAAACCTTCTAGACTTGAGCCCCCTGGTGTCATCTGAATCCAGAAAGATTTTATTCAGATCCATGGGGTTTTTTGGTTGGTTTTCTTTGTTTGTTGGGACCTTTTTTTTCCTTTTTGCCCATACTCTTGCCTGTGCTTCACAAACATCACATGGAGAACCGGAGCCTGGGCCTGTGTATGGGGCCAGTATAGATTAAACCACAGGGCCAGCTTTTTCTCTTAGGTTGCACACTATGATCCTCACTCATAGTATTACAGGCAATTCATCAGTTGGGAACCAGTTAAAATCTTATTTTGGTGATGTGTCCTGTTGTTCACTGCAGAATTCATGTATTTAAATCTGCAGTGCGCAGTTTGTGCTTTTAATGAAAATATATTTTATTGCCCAATAATTCTTTCGTTCATGATGTCTGCTGATATTTAGCAAATTTTTGCCAGTGCAGTGTAAGAGTACATTTTCCATATCTGACATAAAACCATGAATTCAGTAATGTCTTCAGAGCAGCTGGTCATTTTCTGTGAATTAATGACTAGCTGGGATGAGTTAATAATTTAAGATAATCACCTAGCAGTCTACATCAGCCAACCATTCATTCCAAAGAAATGTCAAGAGGAAACATGGGTAATGTGGGATAAAATAGTGTAAAATATTTAGCTTATAATAGCAATAGTATTGATAGCTCTCAGAAGCATTTAGCATAACATTTGTGTGTATGCAAACAGTGTATTACAGTGTTTCTAATTTTTAGGAAAAAAAAAACGGTAAATACTGTATGGGAGAACAGTTGTACTGAAAAGGAAGCTTTTCAGTAAACTTTCAAACTGTATTAGAGTGGGTTTTTTTTAACTTTATGTAACGTCATCTCAGTATAAAATGTTCTCTTTTTGCAGCTGGTGTAGTAGAACTACAAATCTAGCAAATGTACCTTCTGATTTTTTTTTTTTAACTGTCAAAGACAGCAGTAATGGAAACTTTAACTTTAGTGTCATTCAGTAATATAGATACAAATCCATTTAATTTTCATTTTCTGTACGAGTATTTTCTAAAGAGTTTTTCCACTAGCCAGTTCAAAGGGAATCACTTTTTCAGTGCACACTTGAGCAGTTACTTACCACAGTTCTAGAGTGTTTGTTTTTCTAATGTCTGAAATCGTAATTTTGATATCCTTACGAAGTAATGAGCACAAGACATTTATCTCAGGAATTTAAACGATCATTTCTGCCTCTCCTTAAGTAACAGAGTCAGTTCATTCTGAAATTGTTAGAAATCTGGTGTATAGGAGGATTGCATTAATATCTGTCACCAATTAAGGCCTCTGGGAATTGGCATAGTGCAGAATGCATCATAAATTGTATATAGTTGACCCAATAGCATACCTATTAACATGATTATGAAGCAAGGGTATATCTTTCTAAATAAATTGGATGAAATATTTGCATAAAGAGATAATGGTAGGTCATTGTATTCTTTATAGAAAATTATCTATATATTAAAAAAATCTTTTCTTGCCCATCTCTCATGAAGCAAAGTGGATCAGGCCCCACTATTAGAATGAAGGTAAACCAAATTGTTCTAGTGCGCTGTACGTTTCAGAGTTTTCTTGGAAATATTGTCACTGCCATACATGGCTGTCACCAAGATAAAGAGGAAACAATTCTACTTCTGTACTGTTTCATGTTTATAAAACATTATGTATTTTATGGGGTCAAAACAGATTGTGCAGGGACATAAAGATTTCCTGTACTTGCTGGGAGCTCCTCTTCAGCAGAGTCATCCTCAGTAGTGCTGTGACCAGAGTGACTGATTACTCACAAGGGCAGAGCCGTAATTAATGTAATATTGCAAACACTTCACCCAACAGGATGATCATATAACCTTTGTATTGAGGAGCATATATTTGTACTGAACACTATAGGGGATAGTTTATTGCATAGTTAAAGCTGAATGTATAGATTCCTTTTTCACAAAGTATATGTTAATAACTGTGATTTGGTAACCCAGTGATGTTTGACTGAGCAAACCTTAAAACTTTATATGTGAATATACGAACGTTCTCATAATGGCCCTGGGTGCCCAGTGCAATGAGAGGACGAAGTCACGATGTGAATCTTGAAGTGATCTGTATGAGTAGTTCTTACAAGCAGTAAACTAACTCTCCTGTTTCTCATTCCTGTCTTCTACTTTGAGAACATTTGCTGCTACTTATGTAAACGTATTACAGAACAATTCAGCAAGGCGTACCCATTTTACTTGTGGAAACTAGAGTAAATGTTTTTAAATTAGTTGCTTTTTCTAAGAAGTAACCCCTTGTAGTAGTGCAGCAACTCTTCAAACTCCTCATTTGGAGCAATAAACCCTACCCTTGATCTGCATATTTATTATCTTTGTGTTGACTTTAAACGTAGAATTTGAAAAATACTTTTCAAAAGTCCATTCAGAATCTTAGCTTGTCTTGTCCTGGCCGGTGATAGCTTTGTACTACTTCTGTCTCCGCTTTTTCACAAAGACAATGCAAGTAAACAACAGAGCAAGTCTGTAAAAGTGAACTAAAATTCAAAGCATGTCTGCATAGGCAGTGAGGTGAAATGGTTACTATGGAGCCAACAAACTCAGCTTCCAAATATCAGACTTGGCTTTCTGAAGTTATATATCCCTCATCCAGTGCTAAATTATTTTCTTCGCAAAGCTTAGCATCATTTTAGTGAAACTGCAGCACACAGGATGTTACACAGAACAGTTAACAAGGCACAGCTTGAGTCTGACAAAATTAGGAAATACAATGAATGTACAGAGTATTCTGAACTTGTTAGAAACAACTGCCTGTGGTAAAGTGTGGTTCAAACTGGTTATTTTTTCTTAACATCTTAATTTTAAATAATTGTTTTTAAAGTTTTGACTTGAATATGAGTGGTGATTTTATGCACGTTCACCGTAATTTTTTAAATGGGACAAGATTTTCAGAAGATCCTGTGCTACCAGGCTCCCGAGTGGTCTGGAGCATTTGCTTTCATTGAGACTTCCTGATGTGTTTTCCTTGTGGTTGTAGAATTTGTCTCCATCTATTTCATACCGTTTAACTGGACCTTTCTTTATCCCTGGAACTGGGAAAGCAGAGTGTCTTCACTAGAGACACATTGGAGCACATGCCTACAAAAGGTGCATTTTTCCTGCATTAAATAATTTAAATACTTATCTGGTAGTCAAATCATGAGGGAGCCTTCCCTGTCTATTTTGCAACTACCAGAAAGTTTATAGAAAATATTAGCTGCAGCTTTAGACTGCCGACTAACAACCAGCAAGCCCTAAAAATACGGTTACAGTTCTGTGGGGAATTTATTTGAAAAATCTGTATTAAAAAAACATTTCGTTGAGTTCACTTGCGAATTAGCTGATAAAATATTAAACAAAACATAACAGTTAATGTTTACCACTTGGAAAGCCTTTGGCAAAAGACTGAAAGTAATGTCCCAGTCCCTGAGATCACTGCTCTGCTATCGCTAACAAGCTTGAATTTATATGTATTAAGCTCCATTTTAAGATTAATTTATTTTATTATTTCTGTTATTTTTATTAGAAATGTTAAAAAAAGCCTTCTTACCCACTCTTTATCTGCGTGGTGTGAGCAGAGGTCTAAACCCATTTTCAGCACTTACGTGCATTAACATTCCTACTATGGCAGTTTGTGCTCAGTGTACTGCCAGCAAATTAAGTTGACTCAAGTGGGGAGTGGTTTTACAAAGTTCAGAGTATGAAGAAGTGTATCGTACTTGCCAGTGCACTGATGGTAGCAACACAGCAGAATGCAAAAGGGAAGGGGTGACTCATGTATGTTTGGGAAGTTAAAAAGAGTTTGCAGGTGGATTGAGAACTAGCTAAATGAGAAGAGATGGTGAAATGTAGGGAAGGCCAGACCATCTAAGAACGGGAGAACAGAGAGAATGAGAGCTCTACTCTGGCCATTTGCCCAACACTGAGTCCTAACTCGGAACTTGGGACAATTGCACATTTCTGCGGCTGTTGGTCAGTAATTTAGTCATTTGAAGAGTTCCTGTAAGTTACCCTTTCAGTTACAGATTCCAATGTATGAGTCGCCTATGGAAAATGCATGTTTGGACTGACAAAGTTCAGTTTCTAATAAGAATGGCTTTTAAAATGTATTTGCATTTTACAGCTAAAATAATGGGCATCTATGATTCATACACTACTACTTTAAATGGAGTAGAATCTTAGGAAAATCAGAGGATGACAGGGCCTCCAGAGGTCATCTGGTCCAGCCTTCTGTTCAAAGCAGGGTAAACCTCAAAGTTAGGTCAAGTTGCTCAAGGCCTTGCCCACCTGAGTTTTGAAAATGTCCAGGGATGGAGATTCCGCAGTTTCTCCGGCTCTTATGCTGCACTTTTTTTTGAGAGTCTGGCTGTGTCTTCTCCCCCTTGCGGTAGTGGAAGATTGTGATCGGATTCCTGCTTGGCTTCCTCTTTTTCCAAGTTAAGCAAACCCAGTTTCCTACATCTCATCTCATGTGTTATATGCTTCAGCCCCTGAGCCATGTTCGTGGTTCTTTACTGTATTCCAGTTTTTCAGTGCCTTGTAAGTGGGTGTCCAAAACTGTGCGTGGTATTCCCAGTTTGACCTCATGAGTACTCAATTCACGGGGATAATCATTTGACCTACTGGTTTTGCTTTTAGCCCAGGTGTATGTTGATAATCTAGTAGTTTATCTAATATACTGGTCATATTGTCTCCCTTTTTCGGTGTGCACAGACTGTACCATAGCAATATATCTAATAATAAAAATGGAGGGATGTTTGAAGACAGTCTTAATTTTTTAATCTTAGAACTGGAAGTTCTTTGTTGTTTACAGTTTTCTTAGAATTCACATCCATGTGAAACCATTGCAACTAATTTTAAAATTGTGAAAATTTTTTCCACAAGAATTTCAGCCTTTGACATAATTAGCGCTAAGGTTTCTGGAGCTGCAGGATTAAATAAATTATTGCAGTATTTCCTTCAGTAAGTCCTTAATAGTCTGATTTAACTGATAACGTTATTTACTGCTTCAGTAGTTGATCGTTGTAAGCAAAAGAGCAATATGATGAACATCTTTGTTAAACAGAGGAAGCTGATTTGAAGCAGAATATTGATCAGTATGTGGTCATTATCCACCATAATCTAGAGGGGAAGAAAATAATCAATTGCCTTCCTTATTGAGTCCTACTTCTAACTTTCCAAAAATGACATGTAGCTATATAAATGCTAGAAGTTATGTAAAAGGTGTCTAAATTGAAAATTATTAGGAATGGATATTTACTGAAATGTCAATAAACCTAAATTGGCGAATGTTTAAATATGGAAATCATTGCACAAAGCTGTTGGTATCATCACAATACATATTTGGTATGTGTAGGTATGTGTAGTGTACCTTTCTTTGATCTTTTATTTGTCAGTATTACAAAAAAATATTACAGTATTCTAGTATTATATACCTCCTAACTTTTGATAAAACTATTTTTCCAATGGTGAAACAATCACGTTTATTTAAATTATATTGACAAGATCAGTGGAAATTATTTGGTAAGCATGTTTTTAATCTAGAATTAAAGAAAAAAGTAAACACCACAAAGATAACTATTAAGATTTTAGATTAAGATTCATGGGGAACTATATCAAGGACAAAAACATCCTTGTGTTTAGTTTTCTATGTAGAAGCTAATTTAAACGTAAGCAAAGGATAACGGGGACTGAAGAGACCATTCATTTTAGCAGTGTTTTGAGCAAAGCGGACAGTATCCAGAAGGAGTTCAAAGAGCTTTTTGTAGGTTAAAATGAAAGCTTAATTAAAATAAACGAAATCCCCTAAATACTCAGCTCAGTAATCCTGTTTTTACTGATTTATCTAGCACAGCTGTAGTTAAAATTTTACAGAAACTCCTTTTATCAAGTCCAAAACATTTTTTTTATTCTAAACTATTCCTGAGTAAAGTTGCTTTTTTTTTATTGTTCTTGTGATGTGATGGTCAGGTATGGCATATAGGGAGTTCAGGGAGCTTTTGCATAATGCTTAAGTAGTCAATATTCTGTTTCTTTTCTGTTTTACATGGGGTTTTTTGTGTAGATTTTGGCTATAAAGGTCTGTCTCTGGTATTGATAATGTTTTCAGCTTAAGTTTTGCCTTTGTAACTGCTTTTTATTTAAAGGCATTCCTAATATAGAATGTCCTGTTGAATTCAAAGTCCAAAGTAATCCATTTCTTAATTGGAGTGATGATCATTTTACTTCTAAGAAGGGCTGAACATAGTTTTTGAGATTTGCTAGGTCGAAATCTCCTTGTCCGAATCCTTCTCAGACTTATTGTCAGTCATACTGATTGTTATTAGTCCTAAAGTATTTTATCCCAGCCTAATCACCTACGCTTTTGACATGTTGCTGGCAAAAGATGTCTCTCCTCACTTCCAGAATTTGCTAAGAATAGCCTTTGTTCCTGTTAGTCTTGGGCTGAATTCTGATCTTCAGACAACTTAAAGAAGCCTCATGTTCCCAGGGCCTGGTCCTCAGGGGGAGCTTGAATCACCCTGACACCTGATGAAAGGACAATACAGGAGAGCTCAAGCAACCTAGGACATTTGAGTGTATTGATGACAACTTCCTGGCACAATTGATGAAGGAGCCAATAAGGAGAGGTGCTTTGCTGGACCTGATCCTTATGAAGAATAAGGAACTGGTCATGGATGTGAAAGTTAAAAGAAGACCTTGGCTACAGTGACCATGAGATGATGGAGTTCAAGATCCTAAGAGAAGGGAGCAGGGAAAAATCAGGACTACCACCCTGGACTTCATGAGAGCAGACTTCATCCTCTTGAGAGATCTGCTTGGAAGAGTCCTGTGGGCTATGACCTTGAAGAGAGGAGGGGTCCAGGAGAGCTGGCTGATAATCAGTGATCACTTCCTCCAAGATCAAGAAAGGACCATCCTAAAAAGCAGGAAATCAAGCAAAGGTGGCAGGCATGGATGAACAAGGAGGTCCTAACTGAACTCGGGCATAAAAAGAAAGCATACAAAAGGTATGCAAGCAGGGGCAGGTGACCCAGGAGGAGTGTAGAGCTCTTGTCCAGTCTTCCAGAGATGGAGTTAGGAAAGCAAAAGCTGGCCTAGAGTTGAATCTGGAGAGGGATGTGAAGGGCAATAACAAAGGATTCTACAAGTACATCAACAGCAAAAGGAAGACTGGGGAAAACATGGACCCGCTACTGAATGGGGCAGGGGAGCTGGTGACAAATGACATGGAAAAGGCTGAGATGCTTAATGCTGCCTTTGTCTCAGTCTTTACCAGTAAAAATGGCTTTCAGGAATCCCAGGCCCTTGAAGCTAGAGGGAAAGTCCAGTGCAGGGATGACTTACACTTTGTGGAGGAGAGCCAGGTTAGGGAGGAGTTAAACTGGAGATACATAAATTCATAGGGCCTGATGGGTCGCACGCATGAGTGCTGATGGAGCTGGCTGATGCCATTGCAAGGTGATTCTTGATCATCTTTAAATGATCATAGTGATTGGGAGAGCAAATATCACTCCTGTCTTCAGGAAGGGAAAAAAGAAAGCTCTGGGGAACTACAGGCTAGTTGGACTCAGCCCAATCCTTCAGGAGGTGATGGAGGAAATCCTCCTGGAAAGGATTTCCAAAGTCATGAAGGACAAGAAGGTGATCATGAATAGTCAGCGTGGATTTACAAAGGGGAACTCATGATTGACCAACCTGGTAGTCTTCTGCAATGATGGACTAGCTTGGTGGACAAGTGGAAAGCAGTGGATGTTGTTTATCTCAACTTTAATAAGGCATTTGACACTATCTCCCATAACAACAACATGGACAAGCTGATAAAGTATGGATTAGATAGTAGACTGCGAGGTGGACTGCAAACTAACTGAATGCCTAGGCCTAGAGGGTTGAGATCAGTGTCATAAAGTCCAGTTGGAAGCAAGTCACTTGAGGTGTACTCCAGTGGTCAACACCGGAGCCAATGCTATTTAACATCTTCATTAATGACGTAAATGATGGGACAGAGTGTACCTGGAAGTTCACAGATGGTACAAACCTGGGAGGAATGGCTAGTACACCAGATGGTTGGGTTACCACTCAGAGGGATGTGAACAGGCTGGAGGATTCTTATTAAGTTTAACAAGAGGATAGGCAGTCGTGCATCTGGGGAGGGATAACCCCATGCACCATCCCATGCTGAGAACTGGTTGTAAAGCAGTTTGGCAGAGAAGGACCTCAGAGTCTTGGTGGACAAGAAGCTGAATGTGAGCCAGCAATGCACCCTTGTGGCAAAAAAAGGCCAACAGCATCCTGACTACATTAGGAACAGTGTTGTCAGCAGGTCAAGGGAGGTGATCCTTCCTCTCTGCACTGCTGAGGTCATGTCTGGAGTACTGTGTCCAGTTCCCCAGTACAAGAGAGACATGAGCACACTGGAGTGAGTCGCACATGGGTCCACAAAGATGATGAACGGACTGGAGCATCTCTCATATGAGGAGAGACTGAGAGAGCTGGGACTGTTCAGCCTGGAGAAGAGGACACTCAGGGGTGATCTTACCAATGTGTACGAATAAAGGATGAGAGGGAGTGAAGATGAGGGAGCAGTACTCTTCCCAGCAGTACCTACTGCCAGGACAAAAGACAATGGCACATATTAAAACACATGAAATTCCATCTGAACACAAGAAAAGTTTTTACTGTGAGGGTGGGCAAACACCAGAACAGGTTGCCCAGAGAGGTTTTGGAGTCTCCATTTCTGGAGATGCTCTAAAACCCAACTGGACATGGCCTTGGGCAATGTGCTGTAGGTGACCCTGCTTGAGCAGGGGGATTGGACCAGGAAAGCTCAGTAGGTCTCTTCCAACCTAAATGATTCTGTGATTTTCCAACTCTTAATCCAGGCTATAGCATCCTATGTAATCATCCTATGTAATGATTGTGTTTATAAAGTAGCTTTGGCCAAACTTAGCTCTTGTGAGTTTTTATTTATTTATTTTGGAATCCGCAGGTAGTGATTTGGATTTAGTTACAGAATATGTCCTTGTAATACCAGTAGTAAACATTTTAGGATGCAGACTTTTTGGTTGTTTAAAAAGTTGTCAATATGCCTATCTGTCTTACCTAAAAGGTCTTGAGAAGACAAGGTCTTAACTTCTTCAGGTATTCCAGTGAATGCTGCTGTTTCAGCCTACCTCTTCTATACATAACATATAACATTTGTACTTTTTTTTAATTTACAGGATGGAGGCCTGCTTCTAAATAATCCTTCTGCACTGGCAGTTCATGAGTGCAAGTGTCTTTGGCCAAATGTTCCATTACAGTGTCTAGTATCGTTGGGCACTGGTCGATACGAAAGTGAGGGAAAGACGAATGTCACGTACACCAGTTTGAAAGCCAAACTCACAAATGTTATCAGCAGTGCAACTGACACAGAAGGTTGGTGTCTCAAGATACGTTTGTATTCTGTTTTCAGGTTTCTATGTTTCTTAGAATTACGGTTTCAATTCAGAGAGCAATGTACAACCTTTTGTCTCTCCCCTTCTCCTCTCTGCCCGCCCCACTGAAACTACTTGAAACACGGCTATCTGTAACTCATTAGGTACAATTGGTGTTTTAATACCAGTATTACAGGTTTTCTGGAGATGATAATATGAATGCATTTCTTCACCTCATCTCTGTGAGTCTTCATCTTCACTATGTTCTTGCTAAGCTCTTTTAGCTTATGAGTTCTCAAGTGTAAATATAAGGTTGATGACACAGGTATACTAGAGATAAGAGGTACCTTAAAAATCAGAATGACAACGATAACCCAACAGGATTTATACAAAGCAATATGTTTTTACTTGTGCTTCTGAATAAAGGCATACTCGGGAATTCATTTCAATAGAAAAATTGTATTTTCTTATTTGGTTTGTTTCTTCCATAAACATAAAAGCTTAATAGTTAATATAGAACACTGATTGGTTTTCAACAGCTTTAGAAAAAGTATTTTAGTTCTTTTCTATATGTCCTTAACACACGCTTTTCCAAGGAGTAGACTGTATCTGCCGACGTTCATGACTTCCATTGCTGTCAGGAGGAACCAAGCACATGCTTTCCAAAATAAGCTCTGTTCCTAGGATGGGAGTACACTGGAACTCTACCAGTAGCAGTTTACATGTGTTTTGGTTTTATAAACAGGAAATACTGATAGGCAGATGCTTTTTTTCCTCTTATAAAGGGAACTGATATTGTAAAAATCTAGGGATCAAGAAATACTCTTATGGTCTAGATCCCTTGCTGCATGATCTCTGTCAACTGTCATTAGTAAGAAAAAGCTAGATTTTTCAGCCACCTCTGGTTTTTGCACAATCGTGGAAAGGAGAGACATTCTATCAAGGGAAGAAAGCTTCATCGCAGCAGAAAAATGAGGCAAGAAATTTGATTGGGGAAAAGGAGGAGAGGAAAGTTTATTGTGGAGACCAAAGGAGAGGAAATGGAGAGAGGGGAGAGTAGATTTGAGCAACTGGGAAGTTGTATTATGAAGGACAAAGAGGAGACTATAGGGCAAGACAGACTGGATGTGGTGAGACAAGAACAGAGACATAACTGAGGAATTTACGAGAGGAGGGACCACGCTGAGAAGATTTCAGGTTAACAAGAACCTACTGAGGAATTTACGAGAGGAGGGACCAAGCTGAGATTTCAGGTTAACAAGAACCTTTGCTGTAGTCTTACCCATAATAGTTTTTTCACTTTAAAATTTTTATATAACGGTAAAAGAATAGGGAAGTGTGGTAAGAATGCAAAGAAGATGGAAATGAAAGATGAAAGAAGTAATGGAAACGGAATTTTAAGGGAGCCAACAGATAGAAAAGAAATCTAAAAGGAGAGAAAATAGGTTATAAAAGAGGGAAAAAGGAAGAGAGGAACCTACAAATACATTAGGTAGCTTATTATTGTACTAGTTAACTGAACTGTTATAATTTAAACATTTTGAATTACATGAAAGTTAAATTCAAACCCAAAATCTGTAGTAATATGTAAAAAATGAATTAGTTGCAAACAAAAGAAAGCTTTAAACCTACATCTTTTTTACTGCAGTCCTTAAGATTAGAGAAGAATATATAGCTATCGGTTTCATAATACCTACTTCCATTAGGACTGAGTGTAACAAATCCTGCATATCCTGAATTGGGAGGATGTCAGTTACATTCGTGCTCTTCAGAATGCACTCTGATTTGCAAAGGAATAGAATGTATGTGTAATTAAAAACCTGAAGAGCTGCAAAACCTTCTTAATTGTCATACCAGTGAAGTTTTCTTAGCATAAAAGATGAAGCTTTTCCAGAGTAAACAGCGCTACAGGGTCACTTGCAAACCTTCTAATGAGAAAGGGGTTTTGATGAGGCAACGGTGGAAACACATCCACTCAGCAAAACTGCACATATTTACACTTACTGTGTCACTCCAGAGGACTTGTTCAGGGAGCGGAGGACTATTTGTCTGTCTCAGGTAAATGTAACTGTTTCCTTCATTTGTTGTCGATACAGAAGTTCACACCATGCTGGATGCGCTGTTACCCCCAGATACTTACTTCAGATTTAACCCTCTTATGAATGAAGACATACCTCTGGATGAAAGTCGTAAAGAGAAACTCAATCAGCTGCAGACAGACGGAATTCGTTATTTAGAACGAAATGAAGAAAAACTGAGAAAAGCTGCAAAAATATTAACACAAGAAAAAACAACTTTGCAGAGACTTCAGGACTGGATAAGATTAAAGGCTGACATGTATGAAGGCCTTCCCTTTCTTTCCAAATTGTGAATATGTAATGCATGAAAGATCATAAATGTTAATCTTGTACCAGAAAATCCATTCAGTACTGTAAAGGAAGGATGTTTATTGGGAGTAAATGACATCTTTGGAAAGCTATCGGAATTCTGGAGAAAGCCATTCAGGCTGTTTTGTGCACATTTACTTGATACAAGGTCTTATGGTGTTAATTATTTTTTGAACTTTATGGATCTTACTGTTGCTCTACTTTGTTAAAGTCAGTAAAACTGAAAATTATGAAAACAATTGTGCTATGCATTTTTGGATGTACGTACCATAATTATGGTGGCAGTAAAAGTTTATTTATCAACTACCAGGCTTATTCAAAATTAACAAAAATAAAATCCTCGTTCACTTTAGTGTAGGTCGTATACCTGTTAGGCTCTTACAGCCAGTGAATTTAATAGAAATGCAATGTTCTTACAAAAACGTTGCCTGTGTTAATTGCACTTTTACATTTGAAAGATAACATTTAAATTCTTTTTTTATTTTCAGTGGGTTTTGTACATAACAGTATTAAGATGTTTGGATGACTACAAATGGCACATTAAATTATCAAAATTAACTGATTTTTAGGACTTGCTGCTTATTGTTTTTATCGGGATAACTTCAGATTGGTTCATTCATTATTTGAAAATAATCCCAAGCCCCAAAATTTCACTTGAGCAGCTGTTCCTGTCACAGGATAAAAAAAGTAAAACATTGAAATAGTTCACTTGTGAAGTGAATCAGGAGCTTACTATAGAAGCTTCAGGTTTGGATGCCAAACTTAAGGTTTCTCTAGTCAAAAAAAAAGATTAGCAGTTGATACCTGAAATAATAAATTATGCATTTCCTTTTGTCTTTTAACTTTGATATACGCCTCCTCTTGAAGTTACTTCAGAGTTGTGAAGTTACATTTAGAGCTTACTACCATCTTACTACTTACTCCTTTGCAACTTTCTCCTTATGTTGAGAAGGGAGGTGTGGTAAGCTATGAAGACACAGTACATCAATGAAACAACATTTTCAGCAACGGGAATGTACATGTAGTTCTTCGAAACACTATGATTGCAGTGAAATTTGAGTTAGACACAGCAGCTGTCACACATTGGGCATGTGTACATTAATAAGATTGCTTGACAGGTTTCTGGGTGAGTTTTTGCCTCTTAGTGGACTGCTACAGTACATGAAAATATCTACTAGATAAAATCTATGTTTTGTGCAGTTGATAAAATGTCCAATTCCACAAAAAAAACGGTGCATCTGTCACTCCGCCTTTCAGGACTAATTGCCTGCCATTGCATTATCTACTAAAAATATCATTTACTTTGATAGTCACCTTCTGTACTTGGCATCTTAAAACACTGAGAATGTTATTGGGCTGCCTTTAGGAAAGGAACTTTGAGGAAGACAGCCGAGATCCTTTGTTACCTTAGGAGTTGCTACATAGTATTCTGTGACTATGCAAAACAACATTTGAATGGGGCTGTTCTTTTTTTAATCTGACGTTTTTAATTTTCACCTGTGTTGTTTTACTCAGATATCCATACTTTTCTGTTGCTCTCAGTTTTCTAGCTTGTTTTTGCCAATGAAGCTCCTATGTGTCATTGGTACGTAAGCTGCAGCCTTTGCATTTTTTAAATTATTCACAATGCAAACAAATTCTAGGTGCGTAAGGACTAAAGAAGCCGTTGTCATTCAGTACATGAGGAAGGGAAAAGAGGAGAAATGGAGAGAAAGAAAAGTTAAAAAGCTGCAGCAGTTTAAAGATAAGTGAAAGAATGCATGTTATTCATCCCCCCCGCCTTTTTGGTTTTAAACTATGAATACCAAAAGTAGTTCCTTGAATAGGGCAGTAAAAATATTGAAAAGAAAGTTTTATGGTCTTAGAGCAACAGTACTTTATACAACTTCCCTTCTTCATGCCAGTTACTAGAACTGAGTAAAATAATGACTGATCAAGCCTTTCCCATTGCCGTGAGATAGTTTGAACATATACAAAAGAAATGTCAGCATTATTCTGATCAAGGCACCTTATGTAGATGCCAGTGTCCTAAATCAAAACAGACAATATAGGATAATCTCATGTAACGACATACATAATAAACTTCCCTTGGCAAAGAGTAAAGTCATGGCATCATCCATTAGGGTATCAGTAGCGTTATTCTGAATTCATACATTTCCAGTCATAGCTTTTTGGGATAAGCATTTTTTTAAGACAAGGTTACCTGTAGTGAACAAAGTGATAACATTTCCACTTCATTTTTATACAAATAAACCCTATGAGTTACTAATTTTCAGACAATGGGGTAAGTGAGTATACTGAATGGGGCTTTGCAACTGGAATGTTGTTCCTGTTTGCCATAATGCAGGAATTTTTCTTCATTGAGAAGTTCTCCAAGTACTCTGTACTTTTCTCATGGATAAATTTAACATTATACTGGAGGTTGATTATAGACTGTAAACCAGGAAAGCTACCCATCTTCTGAATGAGTACAGAATATCTCAAATTAGCTTTATTTAAATATCAGGGGTTTTTCCACTTCTTTCTGAGCTGCCTATAAAGCTTCCACTACAGCTTTGTTGAAAAAACAATCATTTTGTATAGAGCCTTGGCTTTTCTAATCTGCCTTCCAGACTACATTAAACATACTCTAGGCTGATGAGTGCAGCTATTTGGCTGCTTTTTTAGATCCCATATTTAAGAAATCACAATATACTTGCGAAGCCATCTGCCTTGTCTCCATGTTACTCGAGGTGGCCTTTCCAAGTTGATATACATAAATGCATTTAATGAACTCACGGGAGTGAAGGCAAGTACTGCCTTTTCTTTAAAAGGGTACTTGCAGCTGGTTGCTTTCTCTCTGCAAAATCTCAGTGTGACTTCAACCAACAAACCAGGACATGGGAAGTGCACGGGCTTCATGTTAGACCTCTGTAAAGCTTGATTTTAATCTTTGGTTTACATTACAAGAAGTCTGGTTCTGAGTTGAATAAATAGTAATATTTGAGATAGAGCACATGCAGGTAAAGATAAGTGATAGCAACAACACTGGGTAAATCTCTCATGACACACAGGTACACTCTTGTGACTACAGAGGGTAAGAAAAGCATAGCTCTTAGACCAATGAGGTCAAGGCTACATATAAAGAGCGAGAAGAAAACACTGTATTTAAATCAGTTCATTCTATGAAAAGATTCTGATTCAGTTTAAATGTATTTCTAATTTTTTACATATTGCTGTCTTGAGAAGGAAGGAGGGGTTTATTTCAGTTAGGGCAAGATCTGGATTTGTGATTACACTGTTTTTGCTGGAAGCCATTATCTTCATTCATCCTTTTTCTTCTTCTTTATTGCTGTAACTATTTTTTCTTAGGTATGGCTTTTAAAAGTACACATGGAATTGAGTTGAGCTATAGAGTAATTAATTCAGACTGTTTTAGGCCACTGTGTGTATAAATTCACAAGATGCATGTATCGAATCCTTTCAAACGGCACTCTTTGATCCTCAGTGTTGCAAGGGCTGCACTGTCTATCAGGCACTAATTAGGAGTTCACTTTCCCCTCTAAACCACTTTAAAATTTGCAGGCGCAACAGTTTTATCACTCTTGCTGTAATTAGGTTTTAGTTACTTCAAAAAAAAAATGTTAGCAGTTTGCAAGGAATCACAGCTATTGTGGATGTGTTCCTACACCACTGTGTATTACATAAAACTATTTTCAGGAAGTTTATTAGATGTGGAATCCCACGTGATACTTTAATAGAAGAAAATGGAATAAGGAGAACTGTAGTGGAATTAGGACTGGCTAGATAAGGGAAAAGAATTTTAAATTAAGGGGGGGATATTAATAGGGAGCGGAGGGATTAGTGCTGCATCAAATACTAGCATATTTTAACTAATCGCTTGGATGGATTGAAGAACAGGATAATTCTCGTCACAGGTGAATCTAGGAGGGATCATGAATATTTGGAACAATAGGATTTAAGTGCCCCATGAATCTGAGAATAAAATAGGCTGGAATGAAAAAAGTGCCTCTGAAGAATGAAAATGTAACATTAACAATGGGAGAATGAATAATCTAATGCAGAACATCACGTTAAAGGAATCCTGCTTTGAAGAAGTACCCTTGGGAATGCTGTGTGGTTATCCAATTAACAAACTGAAACTGAGTCAGCAGTCACAGCTACAAAAATAAGGATGTGTATCAATGCACCAGAGAATTCCTTGGCCAGGAAAATGTGAACAAACCTGAAAGAATGAGAAATCAATGTGAATTTTGAATTGAGAATAAGAAATCACAAGAAGATTGTAGAGAACCATTCCAGGTTACTGATGAAGTCAGAGAAGATAACAAGGTTTATCTGCCTCTATGAGTGTTCCCATTTGAAATGTGGCAGGTTTCCATCCTGGAAAGAAAACCAGGAAGTTCATGCTTTAGTTATGAAAGTGATTGTGGTGGGTTGATCCTGGCTGGATGCCAGGTGCCCACCAAGCTGCTCTATCACTCCCCTCCTCAGCAGGAGAGCACCCGGAGAAGTAAGATGGAAAAAAACTTCATGGGTCAAGATAAAGGCGGTTTAATAAAGCAAAAGCAAAGGCCGCACACGGAAGCAAAGGAGAACAAAAGATTTATTCTCTGCTTCCCCTCAGCAGGCGATGCCCAGCCACTTCTGGGAAGTATGGCATCAGTATGCATAGCAGTTGCTTCAGAAGACAAACATCATAATGATAAATGCCCTCCCCCCTTTCTCTTAGCTTTTATTGCTGAGCAGACATCATATGGTACGGAATATCCCTTGGGTCAGGTGTCCTGGCTGTGTCCCCTCCCAAGATCTTGCCCACCCCCAGCCTACTGGTGAGGGGAAATGCTGGGGAGACAGCCTGGGTGCTGTGCAAGCAGTACCCAAAACACTGGCGGGTTATCAACATCTTTTCTAGCTCCCAAAAGAAAGCGCAGCACTATGAGGGCTGCTATAGGGAGAATTAACTCCATCTCAGGCAGAGCCAATACAGTGATAATGTCAAATCTTTGCAAAATTGACATAATGCCCTCGCTCTGATTTTGAAAGGGAGGAAGAAAGAGTCCAGACTGGGAAATTAAAAACATAAAATAATCTCTCTCTAAGCAAAGTCAGAAAGAGAAAAAGCCTCTAGGTCATCTCTTAGTTTCTAATTATCTATGCAGAAGGAGATCTTAATTGAAGGAGTTTTCAATACCAAAGGAAAGAAAATAAAACTTTTAAACATTGAAGTGTGATCACTGATTTTAGGATATTTCCTGTCAGTCTCCATTCCAGCAGCGATATGAAGATACTGATTCTATTGCACGAGGCGCAGGCAGCAGCAGTTGAATTTAATTATAGTTTTGGTCACTGCTATTGGAGAAAGAGATATTCATACTAAAACAGATGCAAAGAAGGGCTGCCAAAGGGAAGATTTAAGAGAGCATGGTTTGTTTCGCTTAACGAAACAAGGGCTGGAAGGAGGGAACATGCTGCTGTTTAAAAGTACTTCAAGAACGAAGATAGTAAGCTAAAGGACAACACTTGCATAAAACCAAAGATGCTCAAACTGACCAGAAATAAATTTAGCCAGAAGATAAAAAGGTCCTAGAGCCCCAAGGAGCAAGATTACAGAAAGCTACACAGCGAATTAACAGAGCAAAAGAATCTGGTTTAGTGTTCGTTTTACAAACTGAGCTCATGAATGGGGTTCTGCAATGCACTATGAGGGTGGCTACAGTCTCCAGGGCCAACTGAATCCTTTCTAACCTATGCAGCAGGTAAGAACTCATTAACCCCTTATATATAACAGAACCCATAGGCTTATGGAAGCTTCTGGCAGCTCCTTCTCATTAGCCCTAATAGATTAGGATTCTGCCTTGTCTTTGATCCATCCCTTACAGAGCATTTAATTTATTTTGTGTTCCTTGCCTAGCTGGCAGAGGGAGCTGGCAGAGGCTGAAGTAATACAAGACACATTGACAGGTGAAGGAAAAATCTGGCGTGTGCTTACTACTCATTGGCACCATTAATTTTTCATCAGAGATTAAAATAGTTACGTGCTGCTGGGTCAACAAATAGTGCTGATTTTCTTCCATTAAAAGACCGTTCTCAAAATCCCAAGTATTAAATAAAGACACAATCTTCTGCAGGGAAGGCTGTGTTAAGGCTTCCAGTTTCTGATTGAGGACTGCACTCCCAGGCACAGCTGTGATATAAACCCAGAGTCTTTTACACTCAGCTACATAAGGCAAGAAGGCAAAACCACTTTTTCTGTTGCTTCATGTCCTAAAAAGTGAGTCAAATTTTCAGACCTCGCAGAACTGTTCCATTTGAGGGACAGTCTGGTGCTAAAGGTAAGGTATATTCTTAGTGTAATCATATTCATTTACAAAGGAAAATAAGCATGCCAAACCCTTCTTCCCAAACTCTGTAGGAGCGAGATGCGTCGGCTCTTTCCTTGCTCCAGCCTCACATCACTGAGGTGTGGCCTCAAGGGGCTGCTGCCCCCTGATTCCCTGTTGGCTGCTCGACCTCCTCGCTCTTGGCCTCCTCGCTTCCATACCTGCAGTCACAGACGCTCCTGGTACATACCAGTTAATTCCAGTGGGCGACCTGGTTCAATACTTTGCTGATGTGCTTCACTGTTTGCAGCTACTTACATACAAACCCCATTTTTTTATGGTTCTTTCAAGATTTAACAAGGACAATTGAATTATTTATTTTAATCAAATTGGCAGACTTCAGCGAGGGGGAACCATTAGTGACTTTCAGCATAATACAAAAACAAAACAAGTACTGAAACACTCCAGTACTTATATCCCTGGTAATGCATGTTTAATCTTTAGTAGCAATGCAATTTTGCTTTTTATTTACGATTTCATTTAATTTATCATTTTCTTATAACAATATCATCAATGACTGTTTTACCATAGAGTTGCAATAGCATAAAAAATACACAGTAGCATTTTGAAATCTTTACCTTTCAGGAAGAAGCTGTAATATACTATTTTCAAGTAAAACCAAAGAGACAACCTGGACAGATTACTAATACCATTAAAGTGCAATGCTGAGTTTAGCAAACTTATGATTTTAGCATTTAAAAGCTCTTTTTTTTGTTTTCAAAACCTTGTTTAACTGGAAAAGGAAGAGCTTTTTGTGCTCACACCGTTATTTTATAATTGAATGAGGTAATACTCATCACAGTAAGTATTACAGGGAAACAGTCTTCCAGAATGTCTCAAAATTTTGATAGCAAACTCCCAGAGGTAATTTCTTAAAAACCTTGTCTGTGTCCACTTTGGGGCATAATTTCAGCAAAACTGCTGTTCAATGCTTCCTCGCTGGCTGCTCTATGGAAATCAGAAATATGGTCCTGCCCTGTCCTTTTGTATACCTCATTTGAATACGTTTTCAGGCAGGCAAATAAGGCAGTCATAGAACACTTCTAACAACAAAACGACAAGACGTATATTGTAGAGAAAAAAAAAAGCAGAAATATTTGAGAGTTTAAAGGTCAAGTAGGGAATATTTCTATACTCCTACAAGGAAAGGAAGGTATCTCAGGTACTGCCTAAAATGGGGAGTCAAAGGACAAAACCATTGGCGCTACTAAATCTGACTTCAAAGCATTACTTTACAGAGTCTAGTAAGACATAAGCATGTCATAACTTCAAAACTTGAGCATTGTGTCCATTCTAGCTGGTATGTTTCTTGCTAAATATTAGATTTAAAACCATCACCAAGCAGGTCTGAACAATACTTAGACAAGTCTCTGGCAGGGGGGTTGGACTAGATGATCTCCAGAGGTCCCTTCCAACCCTAACCATTCTGTGATTCTGTGATTCTGTGAAATCTGGGTATGAATACAGCAGGAAAGACAATAATATTTCTATAGCAGACTGAGTTTTAAATAATTTGCACTAGACATGTTGTAAATCCTCGGGAAGAGCTCCAGATCAGTAAGGAAAACTTAGATGAGATTGTCAGGAAGCAAGTGTGCTCTGGACAGCTGTTTATTGCGTGGGTTCATAGATATATATATATAAAATGGTTGTATATATGAGATAGTAAA
This sequence comes from Charadrius vociferus, assembly GCF_000708025.1. Lineage (NCBI taxonomy): Eukaryota > Metazoa > Chordata > Aves > Charadriiformes > Charadriidae > Charadrius > Charadrius vociferus. The sequence goes on along the minus strand of NW_009647572.1, from coordinate 4,019,864 downwards.
GAAAAAAACAAGACAAAATATTTCCAGCACGATGCTGTTTGTATGTATTTTATGCCTGTAAAGTGCGTTCACTTCAGACTGTCTTTGAGAAAGGGAAAGCTTTTTCTCATCTATTGTGCAGGGCTCAGCACACTGCAGCCTCTCAGGGAAACCTCATCTCTTTTCAAACCGATACATTTACAGCAAGCACATCATATCAAAACAAATACTGTCTGAAAAAGAGACTCATTCCCAGGACTGAATATATCCAGCATGTATTAGATCAAAACTGAGGGGTTGCTACTGTCTTTTGTCAGCAACTGTTATTAGTTGATTGGAAGGTATTGCAGAAAGCAGCATTACTTCCATGCAGTTTCTGTTGCGTGGTCATTCAGTGACTCCACAAATGGCCCCTGCTGGCATGGGAGACCACGGCAGCCGTACACGGGCAGCAAGCGGTTATTCAGCAGTTATTCAGTGGATATTCTCTTCCTCCACATTAGAGTTGTAGCCACTTTGTATTAGTAGTCACTCTGACCAGTCAGGCATTTACAAAATCAAACCACAAAGAAAAAGATACTTCTCTTTCCTTCTGGAGATAATGAGGAAGACTTAGATCATTATTACTGTTCGGGACACAATGCCTTTGCTTTCCTCACTCACAATAGCTACTTGTAAAGAAGAAGCTCTTGAAGCCAGGGCTCAGAAAACAATACTCCATGGTCCCAATAGCCCACAGTCAGCTCAAAGTCACTAAAAGCACTGGGAAGGACTACTTCTCAGGTCCCCAAAATAATTTGAAATGTCGGATTTCCAGTTGGGCTTAGACTGCCAAACCCTAAAGGCATTGAGAAAGATTTGCAGTGTCAAGAGGTCCCTCTGCAGAAGGTCCTCATGGTACATTCCCCGTTGCAAAAGCACTTCAGAAGTGTGGAGTCCCCACAACAAATAAACTTCAGCTAACAGCAGGTACCTGGTTCTCATAACCTTTACTATCAAGACCATCCGTGGCAGACCTGGTACCAAGTGCCCAACTGACACATGGGGATGTCTGTGAAATGGGCAGAGAGTTATTCTTAGCATGGAGCTGGTGCCAAGACTTCTCCTTTCTGCCCAGGACAGTTCCTCGAAAGAAGACTCCCATGCCAACCTTCTGTCCCAGAGCAATCTGTACAGTAAGACAACAAAGTTCCCAAGCTAGATTCAGTGTCGGGTTGAGGGGTGTTACAGCAGGTTTTCAGGCATGTGAGAAAGGGAGCGTATTTCCTGAGCAAGCCAAAGGACAAGCACGGATGCTGCTCTGCTAACCCTACAAGCCACTTGTATGACTTTTGGTTGTCATCATAGGGTGACATGGGGATAGGCAGGCTGCTCTTCCAAATGTCAAGTTTTCTATCATGTGAGAGGGCAGTCTCCTGCTGGTAGTGGAAAAACATAATTTGTCCCAATATGTGCCTGTGCTGCCATGCTTTTGCAGAGATGTGCTATCTATGTGGGCAAAAGCATGCACCATGGAGGTGCCGTGGAATATGTGCTGGCAGTCTCAAATCACTGCAGACCACATGAGGAGGTGTAAGAGTCTTGTTCCTTGAGGAACATGGCCACCGGACACCAGCTGGGTCTTTCCCCAGAGCCCCAAAGCATTATGGGTGCTGTCACAGCCACGCTAAGGGAAGACAACGAAGGAATCTGAAACTACACAAAGCAGACCCAAAGCCTCTACAAAGTATCAAACAGAACTTCTAATTAGGTACTCAGAAGTACGTGCTTTTTTTATCATGACAGGTCCTGGACAGCTTTTCTTCCCTAGTTACCTAAAAAGAAACAAGAATAAAGAGTTTCTTCAGAAGGTAAGTCACCCTGTCAGACTGTATTTGTAAAAACAAACACATTGCATCTCATAAACCCCTTCTCCACAACAGTAAGCAGCAGATTAGAAAATGATTGAATGTAGTTGATTTTCTAATCTGATGCAGACATGCTCAAATAGCTTTATAGAGATAGAGCACTGCAGCCTTCATTTACCTTGAACTAAACAATACCTGCTACAGCTAGTCTGCATTTTAGTGTTAGCCTCTTGTCTGCAGTCACCTACTGTGAAGGTCAAGAAATCAGATCACAGAAGGCTCAATGTTAGTATCTTACATCTTTGAGCTTTTACTCAGGTATATGTGTCAGAGCAGTATATCTCTAATCTCTATGCATATGTCTCTATCGTTACTAAAACTAGATGTCCTGGTAGATGGTGGCAAGCAGTCAGCTGTGCACTCAGCTGCAATAACTCTTCCACATCTCTGCAAAGATGTCTAGGATTTCATAGGTTTGCTCAGACAAGTCATCTTCCTTATTCTCATCTTGCTTTCAAAGTCTAGAACAATAGCTGTTGAGAATCAAAGGTTTACTTCCCTAGGAACAAAAGGTATGATAGCATTTGTATATGAGTACTACTATACTATAGCTATAGCTATAATGCTATAGCATTTCTAGATGAGTACCCGAGTACTGCTTGATGATCTTCCCTTTCTTTTTCCAAGAAAAGATACTTTTTTTTCTATATCATTGTTCCACATTCTGAAGAACTCTATTTTTTTTAGCTCTGCCCTGTGGATTTGTCTATGTCTGGTTTGACCTCTGACTGCACTGTACCTCTAATGCTGTGTTTTAAAGTACTGTCTTTAATGATCACATGGCTAATTTTGAAACCTAATCCTGCTCTTATAAACAATGGTTAAATGGCTTGTAGAACGGTTTTTGTGCTCATCTATTTCTCTGTTTATTTCTGGACAAGAGAGTTCTTTCCTTAGATAGCTCTCTTCATGTTACTTCTTGAATTTGTGCCATAAACCAAAGAATGATAAAAGTGTTACAGAAAAAAAAAAAAAAAAAAAAAAGCAATAGCCTTGTCTCTCCTGCTCAAAGATGACAGCGTTGCAGCATTTCTAACCTTTGAGTGGAGCACAAATGTTTCTTAGAACAACAGATGATTGGAGAAATGAGAAAATCATTGTTACATAGCTAAAATATCAGAAGATCATAGATGGTGCCAAGGGATTGATTTTGGGTATGGTAGATGGTTCCTCCCTAATCACAACAACAAAAAATAACTTCAGAAAATAAGTGGAGGTTATCAGAAAAAACAAAGTTTGATGTCAAAGGTAATACACGTACCATGTTTTTGAAGAGAAATCTAGATGACAGATGAATCTATTTGGCTTGAAGGCACAGATTGAAACAGTAAGCCACAACTTCATTTGTGTATTGATTATAGACATTCCTATATCAAATATGCAAATTATTATTGAATGTGCTAAATAAATTGCTCTTTAGTGTATTTAAATATATAAGGGAACTCAGACTTGAAGCTGTTTCTGTGATCCATGGTAGTGGGAAGTAGTGAACAGGTGCATGCACACATACAGGAAAAAACCTGGATGTCTCCACACCCAGTGAAAAGTTCCCTGTAAGGAGTACGGGCATTCTACTGCCTCCATTTTAGGAACCGTATTAGATTAAAGAGTTAGGGAATCAGTCCCATAGATCCAGAGGTTTCCACCGCCTCTCCTAAGGTTAGGTGACCCACCGTGCCTCCAGCTGTGAGCATGAGAGTCCACCAGCTACACCTGTGAGGGCTAGCACCAGCACACAGCCCCCTGGACCACATTGCTTGCCACCAGTTGGGACTCACAGCACCAAGGAGCAACTAAACTGCATGCTTTACCTTTTAGGCTTGCCTGCACTCTGCCTTTGTTATTAAAGAAATGAAAAATTCAGTTGGTGTTAGTCAGTTTGAGCAAACCAAGAAAACTTCTTTGCACCACAGTTGGTGACGAAATATGCCGTAGTCTGTGCTCTGTCACTTCCTCTGTCTGATTTGAGAACATATAGCTGGTAACTATATTAATTTGCTTCTGCAAGTTTTCAAAATGTTCAAGAGAACGCCTGAGCTGAGGAAACTGCTGGACTCTTGTAGCAGTCAGCATCCCAGCAAGCAGGGAAGCAGGTTCCAGCACCAGAGGAGGTGAGTGATTATCCTTGAAATGTGAGCCCTGCCTGAGTACTTTGGAAGGAGCAGAGGTAGTTACAGAATAAAAGACTGACAATCTTAAAACGCAAACTGGAAAAGGTCTCACTTCCAGTGAGAGGAAAGTGTGAACACCAGTGATCATACATCATTAACTAAGGTTTTTCATTTCTTTTAGTGAGATAGAGCACGCACATGGAAGATACCCAAACTTCATGATAATTGCTGTACGTGATACTAGGTCTTCCAGCAAAGTGTAAATAGGGAGACAGAGAAGACTAATTTCCAGTATGCTCAGAAATTGTGTCACTTTCCTTCAGTTTGTGGAAGGAAAATTATATGCTCTTGCCAGAAAAGAATGGAAAAATAACGAAGCTCAGGGACTATGCAGCAAAGGGCAAGGGGTTAGGGAGATCAAGCAGAAGAGAATATAGTGAAGCATTTGGTTGCTTTACTGAGAAGTGCTATGCCGGTATACCATGAATTGAAAACGATCAAACAAAATATAAAAACACAGGCAGAGGCTCACCTGCTACAGACAGAATGGTGAAACTAAATAGATCTGCTTGCTGCTTAAGTATCAGTGGATCTTTCCATTAGGAATGACAGGATAAAAGAAAGGTATTTCTTCTGTTTATGCTGAGGCTGACACTTGCACATGCAAACAGGACCTTTGCAAATTCGCCACACCTCAATTTAATCTCAAAAGCATGGGGAAAATTATTTCCAACAGGACGTCACCTGTAAGCATTTGGAACGACTCTGCATCTTTTAATTTTAAGACTCCTTTCTTTTGTTAAATGTTTATATATTACATTTCTTGTGATGCATGAATGCATTGTTTTTAATTAATTTGTTGTGTTCCACATTAAACATTTTCAGTATATTTTTTTCTGAGTCCTTCGAAGTATTTGATTCATCTGGGGCAGATTTCTTGAACTCTGCTCTAAATTCCTAATTCATACCTAGAGGTCATCGCAACTAGAACATTCCCAGGGGATCTCAGCTCCTCTTCCAGGCTTCCCCAAGGGCTAGTGATTAGCTCTTGTGGTGATCATCAATCACATCTGCTAAACACCATTTGGTGCTTGGACTATGACAGACCCTATGAATTACTAACTAACCCCACTGCCAGTTAAAGGTGAGAATACTCACACACCGCATTACAGTATGCATTGCAGGTATTGCTTTCCCTCCTATTCTGGGTGTTTTGCCTGTGTGAATTGTACGTTTTCAGGGTCAGAAATAATTTTTCCTTTGGTATTTTGGACTAACATTAAAAAAAACCATGAAGAGTGAAACCTTTCACTTAAAGGGAAGTGTGGATAATGGATTCAAGTTATGTCAGGGGAGATTTACATTGGATATTAGGAAACATTTTTTCACTGAAAGGGTTATTAAACATTGGAATAGGCTGCCCAGGGAGGTGGTGGATTCTCCATTCCTGGAGGTGCTTAAAAAAAGGGTAGATGTGGTGCTTAGGGACATGGTTTAGAGGTAGTTTTGTCAGAGTAGGTTAATGGTTGGACTTGAAGATCTTAAAGGTCCCTTCCAACCTTAGCGATTCTATGATTCTATGAAAGTAATTATAGTTCTCCGGACCTTTAAAAATACATAATTATCCTGATATGGTGACCAATATAAGAGAATCTTGGAAATATGTTTGGATATGCAGAAAAAAATAAAGCTGATTGATTGTTCACTGTTGTCTGCTTCAGAAAGCTGCAAGGACCATGAACTGATGTCTCTCCTCTGGGAACCTAGTACAGCCAGTCAATTTATCCAGAGATTTTCTCACTTAAACTGCTTCAAGAAATCCAAACATAAGCCATTAGGGCAACCATATTTGTAATTTGAAACTAATCTCATCCTTAGAAAGTCCAACAGATTTAGAGAACAAGGTGTACCTTAAGCAAGCAGACTAGGAAAGCCCTTTGGGCATTTTTCTAGTTCAAGACTAAAGTATAACTCCAAAAGGATTTAACTGATGTAATTTTTCACCAAAGTTTTCCTCTCCTTTTTCTCAGTTTCCCAGGCGAAACCCTTCCTTCATTCTAAGCTTTACTACATGTAAATTCATATTCGTGTGTTGGGAAGGGGAGCAGACCTTACTCTTTCACCAACTTTGCTCTTTTTCTCTCTCATTTGAAAAGACTTAAGTATGTGCTTAATTTTTTTCATGTGTGAATCATGAAGTTAATTCCCATTAGTATATGCACAATAAACAAGGGCATGAACATTTGGTGGATTGGAGTAGTTTCATTAAAGCAAGAGTTATAGCTCTAATAGCTATTATTAGGCATTTTCCAGAATCTTGGAGTTTCTTCCTAGCTCATTTCCATAATGGAAAACTCCCCACTGAAGACAAACTCTCTGAACCTGAGACCCTTAGCCAAAAGATGTAACAGGTTAAATTGTAAGGTCAAGCTTGACTTTAAGCTCCAAGATTGAAAATGGAGCTGCTTAGTGTTCAGCACTTTAGAAGTCCCTTGGATAAACTGTCTGGTGTCTGTAGACTTTTGATCTTCGTGGAGCAGTTTTTCAGGAACCTTGAACCATGAATTACACTTGTAAGAGATTTTTAACTGTCTCAGCCAATTTCTTCTAATGGAAAAATGTGAACTCTAATCATGCACACAGAATGTGTTTGGTGTTTGCAGACAGTTTAATCCGCTGCATGTGAAGGACTTCCTTCCTTTATTTATATAGCAGATAAAACATTGGTTGTGTTGAAATCAATATCAAATTTCCATTGACTTAAGCTATTTCACCATGTTGAATACAGCTGTCAAAAATGGGTGTGTTTCTGTAATATGCCACGGATCACATTAAATACATATTCTATATAATCCTTTCTCTCAAGTTTCTGACGAGTTCCAACAGTCTTTTATGTTCCTTGAGATCACCTTCTAAGCATTGCCAAACAGTACCACGGTCTGCATACTTTGGTATCTATGGATGTTTTAAAAAGTTCACCTCTCTCTTTTACGTGAAAAGCTTGATCTCTTAAACATTCTCAGAGCACATCCAACTGATCGATTACGCTTGATACAAAACCAAGATGATGGTATTATTTTCTTGTGATTAGAATTGTCTAGGGTGCGCGAGATGTACTTTTAACTCCCTTTTCAGCCTTTGCTACTTAGCAGCTATGAAATGGAGTATTCCAAAATAAAATGGTGCTGTCATCTCTCCTTCCGAAGGCTTTTTACTTTGCACGGAATTATTAAATACTCACAGGCACAAGACAGAACACCCTAATCATTAGTCTAGACAGTCAATTTATTGGGGAGAAGGGAGGCCAGTTATAAACCTAATTAAAAAAAAAAAAAGACACAAAAAACGTGTGAAATCTGTGCAGGTATAGGGTTAGAACTCAAGTTTTCCCACACATCGGCAACTATATCAATTACAGAGTTTCTGTGTGTTTATGTGAGATGTATTTTATGTGTGTAATCTTACTTTCTCGCAGTCTTTAACTATCCTGTACAAGGTGGAAGAGCTTCAAATTGAAAACACTATCTTCCTCCTCAGATTCTCCTAGATGCTGTTCTAAGGCTTGTGCCCTGAGAAGTTAAAGTTCATTAAGCAAAGGAAACAACTGAACCCAGACCTCCTACTTCTTTTCTCAGCACTCTAATGATCCAGCTAATGGAAGATGGGACAGGTGATAGCATCAGCAGCTCCTCCTCTCCATCTGCTCCCTGAAGAAGAGGATCCTCTCCTTCCATTTTGCATACAAGCATCTAATTCCTGAAGGAAGTTTCAGCCCTGTGAATCTCTGCCAGTGTCTCCCAGCAGCTTGGAATATCTAAAATCCTAAAAAGGCAAGATTAAAACCACAGCATTTCTGTGCGGCTGTCACTAACTGGTTCTTTGCTTAGCCTGCTAGCCACCTTAGGTGCTAGAAGAACTCTGATTTCTTGTAAGGGAAGCCTAGGTGATAGCTAGGATATCAGGCACGGCAGTACCTAACTGTAGTCACAAACTGTCTTTTGAGAAAATAGTTCTGAAGCCTTAAATTATTATTTTTTCCATTTTTGACAGCACATCAGAACACTTCTGTGCAGTGTCTTTCCTGTACAATTCTGCTGCTAGCCTAGTTCTCAACATATTTTACATCAAAACACATCCTCTGCCTGGTTCTCTGTGAAAGTTGATTCTGTTACCGAATACCAAGCAGTGCAGCTTTTAACATTAGACATTATCACTTAAGCTTTTGATCTTGTCTTTGGTCTCTTTTCTGCTTAGAAATATTCACGTTTTATGCTGCTATAGTAAATAAACACTGGCTTCTGAAAGGTACAAGTCCATCAGTGTGTTTACTATTATGGTATCAGAAGATCCCCCAAAAGAAATCTGAAATGCTGAAAAATAAATTAAATTTAAATTAATCTCAAAAGTTGTTCAGTTTTTGATTGGGAGGGCCCCATAATCTACCGAATATAATTAGTCTAAATTTTACTGACTTTCAGTATATTCACTGGGGTAGTCCTCACGGTTGTACATTGTGTAAACTACTTTGCATGCTACACTATGCTCCATTCACTACCGTGAGACCTCAAAATGAGTGGAACAGTGGGACAGTGGGATAACTCATATTAAAATCGCATGGGTGGCATTCAGCTGAGTAAATGCAGATTCATACAATGTAGACATTTACAGCTGAACGAGACACCCGTTGGTCCTGTTACAGCCAATGGAGAGAAACAGGCATTTCTAGGATACAACTCAGCTTATCATAACGTAGTCATCTAAAATAGGTTAGATGAATCATAGACTAAAAGTGACTGTTTCTGGTTCCCTTTATAGTCAGTAGAGAGAGTGACTAGCTCAGATGCAGACGTTCACATAGTAGACATCTAAAGTTAGGTGAGATGAACAACCCAAGATGTCTTTCCATATCCCTTAAAAACGTCTGGTTGAGGAACAAAATGTCAAAGAATTCTTTTCAGCAAACACTAACCTCTTCCAATGTTATCAGCCCTCTGAATATTTTATTTGGTGACCTCTCCCTAAAAACACTTTGCAATGCATTACGGACAAGTTTTTGATAGCTTTTCCTGTGTCACAATACTGTGATCATGTGTGTGTGTACCGATTTTGTGTATTGATCAAATGATGTGTCATGCATGTGATCAATGCTTCCCTAAACAAAAACTAAAAAAAAGCCAACAGATTAATACAGAAAAAGGTGGTAGATAGCTAAGTGAATCAAGGTTGATATTAAAGCAAGATGAAGACTAAAGCACTATGTTTGGAACTGCTCATCCAGGGATATAATTGCAGCAGACAAAAAGAGAAGATATGTTACAAAAAGCAGTGTGATGACTACAGAAAAGACACAAGGCAGCTGAAAGCTAATATTCCTTCAGCCATACAACTTCTACTTACCATAATGGCTGTTGTTGTTTATGCCAACAAGCCCACCTGTTTCTTTTTGCTTGGTGCCACCATCCTACTGCCAGTATGGATGGCACTCGTCCACAATAGTGAATGCCATCACCAGCAGAAGTAGCTCCTAGCTCTGTAATAGGCTGTATAAACCTTTGAATTTAATTGTTTACCGATAATTATATGTATACCACCATTTGGAAAGTTCTGCTTTGTGCCATTGAATGTGTGTATTTGTTTATCTCATAATATATAAAACACGGAGTTTAAATTCTTAGGGGAATCATAAGGGTGTAATCATACCAGCTGCAACATTTCAGCCTAATCATACATCAACAGAAAGTTGTTTATTACAACCTCCCTGCAACAGTGAAACCTGTTCATTTATTTGGTTTCTGTGATCTAAGTTGCACCAAGTGGTTTGCCACAGCCCCTTGGTTTATGCTTATAAAATTTGGTACATTTGCCATCCAAATACTAACCAGATCTTTGGTCCTACATTTTAAGAAAGTTAAACTTTCAACTCAAGTTAAACTTAAAACTCACATCCTGAAGCGTGCTGAAGCTCTTCAGTCCACCTCCTGACGGTTTGGCTCGTCATGTTCCCCTGGGAATCTGGCAAGGATGCAAAATGATAGCTGTCTGAGAAACCATGCTTCTCACAGCATTTTATACTCAGATTTTCTTAAAGCCAGGAATGGCTACATATTCTCCTTATGGAACACAGTATCTTGGAAGCAAAGTCAGACAATATCCTAACATTTTAGGGCACCTGTTTACACACGGCTGAATGTTTACTTAGACTGTAGTGGTTTTCTATTTAAGATTAAATAAATTAGTTTGGAACATGGAAGTTGTATAGCAAGAAAAAAAAATGTAAGCAAACAAACAAAAGTAAAGAACATTTAGTGGTACACAATATATTCAAGCACTTACTCCCCTCTCTTTATAAAAAGGATTTTCTTCACATCCATCTAATCTTCTTTGCATATTCAGGTCTCAAACAATAACATCCTGGCCTCAGATTGATAGAAGCTTGAATATATCCGAAGACTGAAGCAGTAGTGTCTGACTTATTGTTTAACCCTTGGATATTTATATGCATGTGCTATATCATTTATAGAATCTGTTATTCATCTAGAGTGTTGTTTTTCAGTAGGTCAGCTGTTCAGATTTAACTTGCCAGAGCCATAATGGGGTTTCTGCAGAGATGCAGGGTAAGCGCTTTTTGCTCATCTTGGGCACTGTGTTTTGCACTATTAAGTTATCACTATAGAGTTCACCTTGAAAGCTGTTTCCTGAAATGTATAATAAAGAGTTAACCACTATAAAAGTTGCCACCTTGCAACGCACAAAAGGCTATTCCTAAAATGGCTGATGCAAAAGCAACTTCAGCAGCGGCAGATAATCATATTTACTACGTTCAACGTAGACTTGGAATAATTTTGAGCAATATTGAGTATAGCCCATAGAATTCTCTAAAAGGTATTAAAATGCTTTCTGACATTGCACATTAAATGAACTGCAAGATGCGAAAGGGAAGGTAAGAACTGTAAGCGCTTCTCGATTGAGAGGCGTCTTCAGCAGAAAGGTCTACTTGAAATAACCCTCACCCGAGACTCTTCTCCAAATGGCCTCATCCACAGCTTCTCTTTAAGTGATCGCATCCAAACGTCTGACTTCCTGAACTTGTGAACTGGAAATTTAACCTAATTCAATTTTGCTCTGACTGGTGAAGAACGCGCTGGGACGAGCTGTGGGCAGGCCGCTGGCTCCGCTATTTGCGGCAGTCCCCAGGACAACCGGCGTGCCGCGGAGGATTCCACCGCCCCCCAGACGAAGCCGGCAATGCAAGCCTCTGTCTTTCCGAAGCCAGTTTAATTTACTGTATTGTTGCACCCACAACAGCCGAAATTATTGGCTCCAATCCTGCAAACACCCGTGTTTAACTACACACATGCGAGCAGCGCTACCGAGTTCAATAGGACTATTCTCGAGTGTAAAATAATATCCTTGTCTCCAGTTTGGGAACGAGCTGAAACCATCTATTTAGAGGGGCACTGCCGGGCTAAAATAATGCGTCTATTTAAAACGCCGCCTTTGCCAGGCCACGCACCGCTGAGCTGAGGGAGGGGGTGTGTGTGTGTGTGGGGGTGCCCCGGCCCGCGTTCGGCTTTCCCCGGCCGGGGGAGGGCAGGGGAGCGGCCC
>NW_009647572.1:4002914-4007117 GCF_000708025.1 Charadrius vociferus | reverse complement strand
CTCCCCATTCCCTTCCGCGTCGTTGCTTCTCGCAGGGGAGTAGCGGCGGCGAATTTATTTGGGTGTAAAATAGGGGAAAAACGTGGCTGAGCTGTTCCCATCTGCCCTCGTTTTGCTGCCTCCCTCTTGGATGGCGATTAATGGCAGAAAATCGCAACGAAGTCTTGAGCGGCGAATGCACCTGCTTTTCGGTTAAAAAGTAATAATTAACTAAATCTTCAGCTACCGCTGAACTCCTCAGAACAGATATGTTAGTTTTGAAGCCTGAAGTGTGTTTAAACCAAGGTTTGTGAGTCTTAAGTGTAAACAGTACCTGATTAATAATGCCAAGCTGTTTAAATATTTAAGATCATAGTGTGCTTCAGCCCAGTCAATAAGGCTGTTCCATATTGACAAGTACGCTGTGAAAGGAATATTGTTTCTTAGCTTTTTGTTTAGTTAGATAAAACAATGGAAAACGTGATACGTAACTCCAGAGTGGGACCTATAGATCATGATAAGACGTTCTTTTATCCTTAAAGGTCCAGCTTTTCACTGTTTATTCAAAGCAACCTCCTACTGAGTCAAGAAGCCAGTATTAACCACCTGGGTTTCTTTTTTCTAATGTTCCCTGCCTTTGAGTATTTCTTTCTCTGTTTCTGAGCATTAAAATACATTTTAATTATTAATTAAGTATATTACGGAAAAGGTAGATGAAACCTGAAAACATTGTGTCTAACAGGTGCACTATTAATCACTTCAACTTCTTCCATAATTTAATGTAATCGATGTGATAATTTATGGATAATAATTATATGGGGCTGTGCATAGAATAGGTCACTGTACATCAGAAGGCATCTAACTTCATTTTCAGTTTGAGAGCAGCGTATATGCCAAGAGATGCATCTTACTGGTATTCTTTGGCAAAGGATATCAGCTGGAAAGAAAAAGATACTATAGTATGACATACTGACTCGAAGGACCTAGAAGTCAGAAAACTGACTTGCAGGTGCAGCATATTTTTAATATTTGTCTGATCTCTTTGATACTACTGTTTGTATGAATACAACTTGGGCATTTGTTTAGTTGATGGCTGTCCTTAGTTTTTAATAGAAATTGCAAAGCAGGTGACCAGAGTTGCTAAAGAGTTTGGTACCCAAGTCCGTGAAAGTTACTTATTTGAATTTTGAAGTACTGTGAAATTCTCTTGGGTGTCTAAAATGAGCTGTCAGACTATATCAATACAGAATTGGGAAAGTGTTGTATTCTGGGAATATTGAATGTAAAGAAGCAAAACCGGAAAGCTGCTTGATGTTTACAGAACTCAGGGTCCATTGAATGAATTCACATTCTGGGTTGTGCAAAAGCAATGTAGCTAAAGGAAAACTGCACAGCTGTGTGACCACATGGGGTGACAGGGTAGTGTGTACCAGCTGGTGTTAATGATGGAGCTGAAACCCTCTTCACAACTCGCAGAATTAATCATACCGTATTGGTATCTTAGTTCTGTAACTAATCTTACTGGCCACAGCAGAAATACTCAAAAGTAATAATGTTAGAGGTGAACGAGATCACCGGAATCTGAGCTTTAGTTATCTTTCCTTATCTTCTTGCAGAAAGCATAATGTTTATTGCATATGCCACAGCTTGTTTCATAAGAAGGGCTGTAATAAGAAATTTTGGCTTTTTAAAATGGTCTTTATTTCCAGGAAATGAAACAAAATAACAAATCCAGTGGATGCTTGCTGATGTTTCCTGTTAGCTTGTGCTTTGGTGTTTCTCTCTGGTGCTCAAAAAGGTGACAGCAGAAGCATTAGTAACTAAGAGTTTCTTGGGGTTAATGAGATGTCTTTCTAACTGACAGATTCTATTGGTTTGAGGATCCTGACTTAAAGTCAGGAAAAGGTAATGCTAGTCTCCCTGTTCTTCTTGCTGTAGGGAAATGACTCTCCATGGTATCTGGACATAAAACGTACTGAATACACTAAGGGTTTGGGTTTTTGTTAAGAGATTACCGCACAGCTCAAATAGCTCAATCAGCCTAAAAATTAAATCTGTTTTGCCTGCGGCTGTGGAATTGCTGTTAGTCTGTTTATTCAGTTGTCCCAAATCACCTTGAATTGCGATTGCTTACCTTCCATTATATTGGAATAGTAAAACCGTGCTGTTCAGTTTTCACTGGATATGCTCATTTTGTTATGTTTTATGAACAGAATTGGCAAAATGGGAAGCCATACAGAGAAAGTACATCTTGGTAATGTAAGCTGAGGGAATAATGTAGGAGGTTGTCTGCTGGGCAATATGCAATGAATTTGATTTTGCCTTCCTGAGTGGGCTGATAGTATTCAAAAAATTCAGTTATACTTTCTCTGCAGTGATAATTTGTTGCATTTTAAATTGGTAAGTATGCGTATTGCCTATTCAGTTTAGCATTAATGGTGTTGTAACTTAGGCATTTATGAATATTGTCTTGTAAATATTAAGGGAATTTGTAAAGAGTTAATCTCCAATAATAAGATTAACACGATGCGCCATAAGTTTTGTCCTACTGGTTGTTAACCAGGAAAGGATAGTTGCAAGCTAGCTATATTGCTTTCTTCTGAGCTACTGGAGGCTGGCTGAGCTTTCAGTTATTTACCTCAATAGAAAACTGAAAGGGAAAAAGTGAACAAAGGAGGTCTGTTTTGCCTGTCCCACTTGCTGGGCTGTTGTCTTTGCCCTTTTCAGTGAAGGAGGGGGTAGAGCTGGGTCAAAGTTGAAGAACACTGAAAAGGAATTCAAGTCTTATATTGAAATGTGAATGATAGCTTAGTTTGAGTGCCGAACACATTTGTTTGAATTATTTTTTTTTCTGTCTGTGGAAGCTTTAACTGACAGATGGTGATGGACTGGCATATAGACTGCTAGATGGTACAGCTAGATATGTGTTCAGGCCCTGATTAAGATGCTCAGTAAACAAGTACATATCTGATGAGACTTTTAATACTGGAGATACTGATGCTAGACACTGTGCGACACACTAGACATTTGATTGTGTGAATTAAGGGCAGGCCCCTGCAGCTGGCATACATTCAGACTTACTTGTCTAGCCTAATTGCATTGCAAATACTCCTCTGGATTGCTCTTTAGCTTCTCCCTTCTAGTAAATGTTGAATAAGTACAGAAATGTTCATCTGGATCCTCTATTAACTGTTGTAAGAAGCTTTCAATTTTTTTTTGTTTTGCTGTATGAATCAGGATAAATGTATCTTAGTATTCATTTTGTGAATACACTGTTTTCTTACACTGTTTCAGTTTTGAAATAGCTCAATTCATAATGTGATTACAGCTTTCCCCTTGTTAACTTTTTAGTATGGAAGCATAACAGCTTGAATTATAAAATGTTTCTGTAAGAGCTCACAGTACCCCCATTCTACTTTAAGCAACCAAACTTTATATAAAAAGCAGCATTTCATGCAGAGCATCTCAGATGCACAAAAATAGCCAAGTGAGGGAAGAAAAAGACCAGTTCAACTTATGAGGACGTGATAACTAAAAACCAGCCACATTAGAAAGGAACTAGCTGTCTAAATTGTCAATTAAATTAGTCGGAATCAGTAGAAATGTAGTCTCTCTAAATTCTGTAAATACTAGTGTAAGACTGCTGAATTTGGATGCATTGCAGTGGGAATACAGTTGTCTTAATGCTTTGTCTGCACTGTTAGGTTTATATGACCTTTTCATTTCCTCTGATTTGAAGTATGTAATTGTTACTGTTCAACAGCTTGTTTGCAGAAAACAAAAGTTGATCCATAACTTCCTGGTGTGTGAGTTAGTCTTTGGCCACTAATTAGGCTTTTCCAGACAGCCACCCAAAATATTAACATATCATTTTCCTTTGGACTGTTACCTGAATGAGGAGCTGACAGCGTTTATACAAGAGTACGGATTTTTCTTTGTCTTTCTGAACTGTGCCTCTCACTTCTAACTTCCCATTTTCCGTGTTTTCAGTGTTGCTGCGTTTGTCCAGTTTGATTGTGAGGGTTCATGTAAGGCAGTTGTCTTTACAATGTCACAAAACTGTTGGGCTCCCTGTATGTCTGCAAATGCATTGCAAATAATCAATTAGTGCAAAAGCCAGCTGTTGTACAAGATTTGGAGCCAGGGAAAAGTTCTGCTAGTGGAGAATAATACCATGGAGTTAACTGACCGGTACACAGGCACTGGCCAAGGGAAGTCTTCCTG
>NW_009647572.1:3965681-4002715 GCF_000708025.1 Charadrius vociferus | reverse complement strand
GTGGACAGGGTAGTAGAAATTAAAAAAAAAAAACCAAAGAAAGAGGCTGAAGGTAATGAATTATGAAAAAAAAAAAAAAATCCACGAGGAGGACTAATCTATGAGGAGAAGGATGAAGAACAAAAAGTATTATTGACTCATTAGAAAGAACTGGTAGAAGTAAGGTGGTTGGGAATAAAATCCACTGGAAATCTTAAAGACAAAAGGCAACAGTCTTGGGAGCTCTGAGTAGAATAGGTCGAGAGGGAATGTACGTACAACCCATGTATAAATGTGTGGGATGAAGCAGGGGATAGCTCCTCGGTGTGAGGTGGGAAGTGCAACCAGTCCTGAGCGAGGGAAGAATTTTGAAGACGTCAAAAGCAGGGAAATGAGTTACTTGAAGGGGATCAGAAGAAGAAAACCAAGAATTTGTCTTACATATGTGAAGGGTTGGGGTTTTGGTTGTGTGTTGTTTGGTTTTTTTGGTTTTTTTTTTTTTTTTTTTTTCCTAGGAATTATCAAATCAAGCAATTTGAAGGGACACGTTGCATACCCCTGTTATCTTCATGGTATATTCCCTGTCATTTAAAGGGCTTTTCAAGAGTATTTAATAATCCGGTGTTGTTCATCAGTAGGCTTGTACACCATAAGTTACCCTTCATAACAGGATAGATGGTCGTCTTCACTACTTCTCTAGTGTTTAGAAGGACTGCTGCTGTTTGCATCTCTAGGGAGATCAAAATGCAGGAGGTGCGTGATGTGCCTTCCTCATTGCAATTGTCACGTGATATCGGGAAGAAGTAAGCTTGGCCATGGCTATTGTTTGTGTGGGATGAACAGGTTTAGTGACTTGGTTACTGCCACTTTGAGTAACCTGGAATCTGTGGGTCCCTTCACTAAGGCTGTTGACCTGTAGACCAATGCTGTGGTGTCGGGGCATACTAAATATACAATAGGAAGTTTAACTTCCTTCATTTTCTGCTCTTGAAAATGGAAGGTATTTTTTCATTGTCAGCTCAACTGATTTTGGTAATTTTGTTGCAGTTGTTACATAGCCACAAGCAATCAAAATCCGGTTCTTGCTTTGGGTGAGATGAGATGCTAATAGGCTGTGCTATCAATTTTACTTCTTTTAATCTATTCTGACTAGGTATTTCTTACTGAAGCTCAGAAAAGGGAGATAATACTCCTTTTCCTTTCCCATCCTTTCAAAATTGTACAGGACTTGACTAAGCTTACAACAAGGGAGCTCTGCATTAAAAGAAAAGAAATGAAATATGGAGTTTTTGCATGCAGTGTTGGATAAAATGAGGCCTCTGGTCATTCTTGAGTCTTGGAGCAGTAAGTTTTGTGTTCTGGGTCTGGCTGCTGTGAGGAGTTGTGTTCTCCATGGATGGTGAGCGTTTTCAATTATGAGCGATTTAATGGTTCCAGTGTGATTAGGTTTTGTTGTTGTTGTTAAATCAGTTCAGGATATAATGGCAACTCATTTTCCACGTCATGAATTGAGTTCTGAGTAACGCTAAAAGCTGGAGTTGGCATCAGGGTGTGTTGCAGAGTCCTGTCATATTTTGAGAAAGTTGTTGCTTTCTCTAGAGTGTGAGGAAATAATTTCAGTATTGCAGTGATCAAGTCTGTAAGTCATGAAGAGAAGAGCCCTTGTGACTGGAGGTGTTGGACAGGATATGGTCTTTTCACCAGATGTAAAAGATTCCTACTTCCATTTACCAGCATATTTATTTATTATTTATAGTGAAGTTCAGACACACCCAAAGATAGAGAATATCTTGATAATGAAGGTGGAAGGGAGAGCAGGCTCAAATCCAGTCTTGTGCACTTTTCTTCTGTTGCAGGTGTCGTCATTCTTCCCTAGGCATAGGTTTCATTAAGACATAGGCGCAGATGAGAGCTGTCATCACTATTACTAATGCAACCCAGTCCAAGTAATACTACAAGGATGTTTGGGACATCTGTGGGCGTGTGAAGGAACCCACCCTTCATATTGGAGCTGTGTGTACCTTACGTATAGTTTGGCTTGCTTTTGTCTACTCATGAGCTGTTTTTTGTTTAGGCGTCTGAAACAACCAGCAAATCTGATGTCGGTGTTTTACATACCAAGTGTATTTTGAACCCTCCTGAAGTTTCTGTGTGGCTTTTACATCATCTAATGTCTTTAAAAGCATCAAATAATGAGGGAGAGAGGATTCTACCAACTGTTTCTCTGACACTGAAAGCTTAGAGCTGGGAAACAGTTTTCTCTCTTTCCTGGATATATAATACAAAGTAAGTAAGGAAGCTGCAAGACTGCTCCTCTGTCACGTGAACTAACACATGGCTGTCAGTAAGCAGTGCTCATCACGGGACTACACACCATGGTCCTTCTTTATTGAATGTTTTTCTTCCTGTCAATCTTGCATGATATATACCAAGTCACAGAACTTTCTGTGTAGTACAGCTCTGATACCTTTAATGTGCAAATAGTCTTTCAAATATCCATCTTTTCCCTCAGAAGCATTTAATGTATTTATGGACCTTGGAGTCTAGTAGCCAACATTTCAGTGTATTACGAGGTGTAACATCTTTTCCCAGACAATACCAAACGTATAGTCGCAATATAAATTGAAACTTCCTGTGTTATTCTGGGGAATTTTTGCAAGTTTTCTGCTTTCCTGTAGTTTGTGTGCTTTAAAAATTGGAGTCTGAACTTGGTTCTAGATATGGACAAAATGAGGAACACTTCAAATTATGTTGAAATATAAGCAATTACATAACTGGAAAGCAAGCCAGCCCAGGGTGACTAAAAAGCTAAACTGTCTGTTAGACCTTGTAGGCAATAGTTATATAAAGTGCATTTTTAACTTAAAAAAGATAAAAATGTGGGAACATACAAAGGTGAATGTGACCACCAGAGGGCAGACACATTGTTTAATGACTCCAGACCAAAATCCTTAGAAATGCGACTGGCCTATGCCTGTAAAAATACAGGGAGATAATGACTGAATAAATAACACAGTACAGATGCACAGAATTCCATACACTGACAAAATATACTATTTAATGTTTAAGATGAAAGTAAATGCATCTGCTTAGAACTCACCTGTGGTTTTATATTCTTACAATGGAAGTCAGAACAATTTATCAGATCCTGTAGTTTGACTTGAAAATAATGAGTTGTTAAACTTAACCCATATACCTTTATATTAAGTCCAGTAATTTTAATTCAAGCATGTTTTCCAGGACCACGTCCATCTTAATTTGAAAATGAAAAATATACTCCTTTCTCAAGTTTCTCTTGTAGTTAAAGAATAATTAAATTCTGTCTGAGTTAAAGTTCATGTTTTCACAAAGATCTCCCAGCATTTGCCTATTCTTCTTTTCCTTTTTATTATTAGTAACATTTATGTCCTTTAAAGCATGTAATTTTGCTTTTCAGAGTATTGTGGAAAATGTTTAACATTATGGGCCTAAAATTAAATACTTCAATGAAGTAACCCTTTTCAGGAATGCTGTGCTCCAGTTTTTAGTGAAAGATAATGTTCAGTAACTTTTATTTAGCTTTCTTGCTGGGAATGTAGGTGCTTAATTAAAGAACGTCATGTGTTGGCTTTTAGTGCTCATGCACCATCTCAGTTTACAGTGGTAGTGTCTTTTCATTGAATTATTTTCCTCTAAAACTAGTTTTTGTAAGGAAAACAAATGCTTTATTCCATTGTTTCAAAGTTGGTATTCTTTAGAGGCAAGTTTAAAGAGCTTTCGTTGCTCTCTGGGGGTCTCAATTCTACCAGTTGTGCTGGAGTGAAGCAGCATTGAAATATGCTGCCCCAGATTTCCAGTTTCCCTACTGTCATTTCCAGTAGGCACATTTCCCTTAACAGCACAATTTCTGGAGAGCTCCTTTGTAAACCAGTTTGCAGATATCATCCTCAAAACTTAATCTGGAGGGATTTCTCCAAGTTATTTCTAAAGTTTTAGATACTTCTTCACAACATTCTTACCCCCTTCGCATTGAAGTATGGGAGTAGGTTTCTCATCACGTCCAGGGAAATATACTTGCAGAGTTGACAGCATCAGACGCTCAAGAGTACCATAGGAATTAATGATTTATTAAGATTTGTATCTTCATAGTTCACTTGGATATTGTGTCCTACCCTCTTTCTTTTTTTTGTGTCTATGTCTGGAAGCCTAGAAACATCTAAAAATAAACCTAAATTGCTCTTAATTGGTTGATTTTTTGCATCTGGGTTTTTGAAAAATTCAGTTAAAGTTTAAGGCTTGACAGTTCTCTGCAAGGGCTGAATTCTGTCCCTTAAATACAGAAACAATATTGCTAGGAACATGGGTAGTAGCTGTAATCTGCTGGAAGTTAAATGGGTGCCAGGGCTAATGCAAAAGTTAGCATTAGTAGGAAGGTTAGCCTTTATGTTCATTATGTTATACAGACACTTGTGTGTCTTTTTTCTTCTGAGGTAAAGCTGTCCTAAAAGAATTAAAGATTTCTGTGAGTTCCCCCCCACACAGTTAGTTTAACTGAGATTATGTTGAAAGACATGCCAACAGTTACTGATCATACCCATGACAAACAAGTTTCACACAGCAAGCTAAAATAAATAAATGCCATTATTTTTATTATTCTAGATTGGAGAGTTGAAATTACAAACTAATACTTAACTTCCTTGTTTGACTGTTAATAAAAAGCTATATTAATTGGAATGGAAGAGATAAGAGTAAGAAAGCGCTGAAACCAGAAGAAAGTGTGAAGACAACAAAGTGAGGGGAGACCGACCAAAGAGAAAAGGTCTATTTAATTACATGCAAATAGCTACTAAAGGAATAGAGCTATGATTTTTTGTTTACTCAAAAAGTGTTTGAGTATATCGTTTTAGTGAATGATGCTCCTATCTATGAAGTATTGTCTGAAATGGCAAACAATTAAGTTTTAAAAAAATAGTGCAAAAAGGATGAGTTGTAAGATTCTTTTCACAAAGACTGCATGTCTGTTCCTTGTCTTGCTGCTCACAAGTGGAAAAATGACCTTTCACTGATGATGATGATCTAGGCTCCAGTGATTATTCTGCACACTAGAGTATATATACATGAGAGCTGAATTATAACAGAATGTTGAAATGAAATTGCATGTTAGTACAAGTACGTATTTCTCTGAAGATGCAGAATCATGCTGATCCCTAAAGCTGAGTGCCTGACTTATCCTGGATGGTAAAGGATGGAGTGAGACATTTGTTTCTGAAAGCGTGTCTATAAAAATAGTTGAATATTCGCTTTCATTAGTGGGAGGTTTTATCGGTGGTCATGGGAAATAATTTATAATTCACTATGGTGAGCTAATGCAGTACTTTGACTAATATTTGATATTTTTCAAAAATAGAATTCAGATTAGTCGAATTATGAATTTGCATTTCATAATGAATTATTTGATTATAATTAGATTATTTTTTCCCCAGTTTCAATATTAATTTAGTTTTATAATTAAAAAAGGAACTAAATTGATATTGTGTTGCATTGCCTTGAAATGTGACTTGGAATTTAAAACAGTTTATGTACTTTTAAATATATATTGCCATTCAACACTAAATATTACCTATCAAAAATAGAGCTATTGATAATTTTTAACACTAAATATTACTGGAAAAAAACATCCATCACTTTTCTGATAGAATAAAAAATGTAATTCACTTTCTGAACGCTAATCCTCAAAGACTTGCGCAGAGTCCAAAATGAAACACTTGCAAGTCTGTAAGTAGGACCCAGAAGAACAATGTTTTTTAGTTCCCTTGTTGTCTTTATCCCTTCACTGCTGTTTCTATCATCCTCCGATAGATTTTTAAATACGTGCTCTTCAGGCACAGGCAAGTAATTAGTATGTAAATCTTACTTTGAGTGCAATTGTGTAATAGTAGGCACAGAACTGTAAAACAAAACTTGAAGGCTCCTCTTAAGAAGGCTTACATACTTAAATATAATTAGACAGTCAGACTTTGAAGTATCTTAAAACCTTTGTTTGTTGTATAATGACTTCTGAGTTTTCATACAGAATTATTTTGCAAATTTCTGTGTGTTTCTTGAGGCTGTGGCTATCTGTCCCTACACTACCAGTCCTAATGAGATTGTAATTTATTATTACAGCTCCTAGACCCAATTAATGGGTGCTATGCAGTACAGTTTTTTAGCACTTATGTTTTTAAGGAATATTAAAGCTTGCTTCACTAAATGTATTCACATTGGTCAGAAAAATATTATTGTTTTTCTATACCACAGTTTAAAAACAGTGTGTGAAAGGACATGTTTAGTGTAAGTATTCCACTCTTCAGAAGCATTTCATGTAGCGTACCTCACTCGTCAAAAGTTTTCTTTGTTATTAATAAAGCTGGATTTGAGGTCATTAATCTTATTGGGAATGTGGGAAGGAAAACTTGGGTTTATATCCAGCTAATTTAATTCTGAATAGTGCTTCGGTACTGGAAGGCTAAGGACTGTATTGTAAAGAAGACACAATATCTTGCAGATGGCTGAGGAAGATGGCACCACTATAGAGTTTGGAGAACCAGAATGGCCAGATTATCCTCAGTGACTTGATCTTCAGCATGAATGGATGATAATCTGTTGTAATCAAATTATTAATTAGATTAACAAATACAAAACTTGATGACAGAAATGTGATGAGTTTTGAGACTTTTTTCATTTCATTTTGAAGTGGGAGGGTGGAGCTTCCCTTACACATCCAGCCAGCTGTCCTCAAAATTGATAATGGTTTTAATGTTAAACTGGCAATTTGTAATCGTTAGAAGTATCGTCATACAGTACCTTTAAATAAAAAGCTTTCCATTCTATGTATTTCTGTTTATTATCCAAGCTGTGGTTTGTGCTAAGGTTAATTTATTTGTATTTATTTTTCAGGTTATGTATTAACTGTACCATAAATGTAGAAGTGCCCAATTTGGCTTCCTGTGAGCAAGCCTAGGTCAGAGAGCAGGAGAGTTACTTTTATGCAGTGCTGTCTGATCTGAGGTCAGTATTAGCCAAGAGATTTGTGTCCGTTCATAGTCAACAGTATAATTGACCTCTTTGGCATCAGTTATACTGTTGAATGTTCTTCTGTGACTTAATACATGTACACATGTATTATCCCCGTGGGTTTTCTTCTTGATTATCTGACCCCTTTACTGCCTTGGATAACTGAAAATTAACTGCGCTGTTTGAGGTTGCGGAGGGGAGGAAATGAAGGTGGGAATGACACCTTATGAGGTGATGACTGTATTGCACATCAGCACCAATTTGCATACAGTCCTAAGGTGTAACCTGTGTGTAAGATACACTGCCACCCTTCACCTTCAATTCAAGACAGTTGTGATATAAAGGTCCTATCTAATAAAAACTGTTGGAATCACTTAATGCTGTATGTAAAGAAATAAAAATAAAAGTGAACTTGGGTTGTTTGGTGGTTGTGTTTTTTTTGAGAAGCCAAACTTGTGAAGCTGATTACACTTGGACTCGTCTGAGAATTTGTAATGGAAGTGGTAGGTACAGACTTCACTTGCAAAACGCTGTTAGAATCCTGTCTGGGTGGTATTTTAAAGTACTTGCAGGAACGTTGGTGATACAGTGAACTTACTTCAAGTATTCAAGAAAAACGTGTGAGAAATGTGTGGGGTTTAGCTTTTCCTTCTGGTGTCATTACTTTAAGATTGCATGAAAATGTCTCAGCCTTTAGGCCTTTTTTCTCATCTGCCCTTTATGTATAATGGGAGTAACGCCTCTAGGATTATTCTAAAGCTTGAATTGGGCTTTTGACTTTCTGTCATTTAGTTCAGCGCAACTTTGATAAAACAAGTATTTCTGGGTATTATGCCAAAAACTTTCATCTGGAAACCATTAAGGAAGCAACACAGATGCACATAAACTAGGCTTAATGTGATGGCAAATGCTGGGAAGTGACCATAGTGTTTTCCTTGAAAAAGACAACGTAATCCTTTGTCTCCAAATAACTTTCATGAAATTGTTGCACAGTCAGACAGCTGTTTGTTTAAAGGTGGATGGGAGAAGTAATTGACTGGTTTCTGTTGCATTGAGTAATGCTCATCTAGGGAATCTAATCTCTCAGATAGGGTCTGATGGTCCTTTACTGGATGGTGATGGGAGTCTCTTCAGATGGATTAGATGAGACTCCACGAAGTATTTTCTTCTGTTTATGCACGATCTGTTTTTCTTGGTTACGTTAAGCTCTGTATGAAACATTTCCTGGCTGTCTTGCATATATACAGGAGACTGCTGCATAACTAGGAATGGTTTTTGTTGTCTTGGGTAGTCTCTGGGAATGTCGTATTCTCAACCTGGGATGCTTTAAGTGTACAATCGACTCTTATCAGTTGGCCTGTGCACAGCAGGAGCTGTATGGGCAAACTTCAGGGACTGTCCACAATTCCTAACTGGAGAGGTCTTGTTTACCAGCTGACTTGTTGTAAAGGCAGCTGGGAGTTCAGTTGGTTACCACGCTGTGCAGGGGGCTGAATAGTTCCTGGACTGTGCTGGGAGCTTGTGAATTGGTATTCTGGGTATGCGCACAGACACAGTCCTGATACCTGGGACTCTAACTATAGAATGCACTTGAATTTCTTTCTCTTTTTTTTCTTTTTTTCTCCACAATTATAAATTCTGTAGACCTTGCCACAATATAGAGTATATTGTTTTAGACCATAACTTGATAGTAGAATCAAGGTAAAGGAACTGATACACACTTGAAAAAGTTTCTGAAAAAAAAATTGTGGTAGTTTGTCTTTTTTATGGAGGCACAGTATGTCTTAAGTGTAGTTTCTATATTAGTGTTTATTGCTAACTTTACAGCCATTGCCACTAACAGCATGTACTGTTTCAAATAGTGTACTATAGCTTCTGAATTTTGAGGTCTTTATTCTGATGACAGCAATGGTGTAAAAATGTTAGTACTTCATCAAGACAGTATAGCACTAGAGTTGAGCAATGGGAAATTACAATAAGCCTCTGAGCTTTCAGTTGATGAAGGCTGGGAGAGTATTGTCACAAACGTGTCCTTCTCCCATGGGCATCTGATTATAGCTGCTGTCAGAGATGATGAGACCTTGGGCTAGATGCATCTTTGTTATTATGCTAAGTGAATGCCAGACTTGGTAGGACATGAAGCACTTGTATTTGCAAATTTAAAGAGAGCTTCAGACTTAAAACTAAACCAGCTCAGGGCTTGGAAACCTACTGGACTCTAGGATATCTTTTCTGAGAAATGTTAGTGTAATAATTGAACAGATCTGTAAATATAGCTTTCCTTGTGTGTTTGTGCATAGTAAGAGTGAAATCCTGTCCTCCTAACTTAAACTCAGCTGTCCCAGAATTTGAACTATTTGGTATAGGGTAGCAAGCCAACCTGTACAATACAACTTTGTTTTTAGCATTTTGCCTCATGATGAGAAGTAAGAACTTTCTGAAGACCAGTCCAATGAAGTGCTTGTCTGTCTTTTAATGAAAGCATTAAGGAATTATTAGGACATTGTATGTAACTTTGAATTTGTTCCTGTGCTGAACAGGGTGGGAGGCAAGTGTTTAAACTGGGTGACTTCCTGAAGTCCCTGCCGACCTTAACTACTCTCTAATTCTGCTCTACGTCCTCTCTCCATTTCAGAACAAGTCTGTCTATAGTTCTTCTGTGGGTGGACATTTCAGAAGTATTGGAAGGAGGAACACTTTTTTTTTTTTTTTTCCCCAGTGATCAGGGCATAGAAGACATGGGAGATCTTGATTCTGGGGTGGTTTTTGTTTGTTTTTTGCTGGCCTTCATGGGGTCTTAGTCATGTCTGTTCTCTGTGTCCTAACTACAGCACCCAGGGTATGCTATGTGGAAGTTTCCATCTGCTCTGAGCCCCTGTGCAACAGGGAAATGGCTGGGAGCGCTGGTACGCCAGTTCATGCTCTCTGAGCCTGCACTCTGTAATAAATCATCATCAGCCCTGATCAACCAGCTCTTCTCATGTGGGGCTTGAAGTTGGATCTCCCATCCTTAGGTATGTGCTCTATCCATCTGGCTGAGGAGAAAGTGAGCTGGTGTATCACCATTCCTGCTTCTCAGAAGTAGTTGTGATCCCCATCACATCTGACATTTCCAGTTCTAGAGAACTCTTGTAGACTTCAGGGGCTTAATCACATCTATTTGGAGAGTTGTGGAGCGTTACACAGAAGATAAGTGTTTATCTACTGAGAATATGTGCTTCTGTGAACAGGGGGATGAAGTCAACTCTAGGAAATTCTAAGGCTGAATTCGGACTTGTGTCAGATATTTGGATATCTGTCTACATCCTAGGACTTTTTGATGCTACAAACTGAATTGCTGTTCAGAATTTAAGTGGGATAAGGTGAATCAGCATGAGATTTAATATTAACTTCCCAGCCTAAAGTTATAATCTGCTTTATAAATGGCAAAACTTTGCGTTACCATCCCATTCCCCATGGATGTGAATAATTCACCAAACTGGAACATCAGGCTCTAGTTTAGTCTCGTAGGACAAGAGGTGATAGTTCTCTAATTTAACTTGTGTTTGTACTAAAAGACTAAACCAGTTCATACCACTGTGCTGTTCATGCATACTACAAATGCTACAAAAATACTACTCACAAAATAAAGAAAAAGCCCAAAAGCAGTTCTACTACATGAGTGCAACTCCCGGTTTGGATGTTGCATTTGTGAATAGAAGACATTGATTTGATGTCACAAGTATTTTTAACAGGATTACAAAATGCAAATAGCATTATGTAAGACAGATTACCTATGGCTTTAATACAGGATTGTTTTTAAGCCAGAGGCTACATTTTGCTGGGTTATGTATGTTTGTTTATAACCGAGCACATTAGGATTAGGCTCAGCAGAATACCATTTTCCAAATCCTTGATATTTTCAGGTTAGATGACTTCATTTTTTTAATTTATGAATGTAAAATCTACATTGTGATTATTTTTTTTAATAGCTTTCAAGGTGGATAGCTTCTTTGTTTAGGATCATTACAAACAATCTGATTTGTGTAGGTAAAATTGGAAATTGCTGTTGTCCACCATATCCACTGTAACTTTTTTCCTAAGGCAGAGAGTCAGTTGGTTCCAGAAGCAACAGAAAAGACCGAATGTGTTTCCTGCATGGCAGAACATATGCAGGCGACATGTCACGTTGCCAAGCAAATTGATGAAATGTTAGTTTTGTACTGAACCACAAGGAAAATTTTACAGACAGTTGAACTCCAAATAATTTCTAAAAGGCCTCATATGTACAGTACCACAAGTTGACCTTTTAGTGAATGAAATTTCAGGAAGCTTACACAGCTGGCACAGAACAGCTTCATGTGACTCTGCATTGTTGTCATTGCTTTATGCTCTGAATGCCTGAAATGTGCCACTCCCTATGAGACAGACATGAGAAAGAAAGTCTCTTAGAAAGGTAATGTTTCCTTTTGGAAAGCTAAAATGTTTGATGTACTCAGCAGCCAAGGTTCCTTATTAACAGGCTTAACTGGAAGCATGCTCATTTGTCCCCCCAAACTAGTTTCAATTTTTGTATTTCACTGTGGCTTATGCCCAGTTTCATTCAAATACGTTGACAACTTCTAGTTTGAGCACCAGATTTCTTCCAAACCTTTATTACCCTGGTGTTTTTCCCAGGGAAACATTTGGCAGCATTTCCTGCATTACAAGGTGTATTTCATATATACAGGCCAAGGAAGAAAAAGTAGAAACTTCAGAGGGAGTAAAGAAAGAGTTTAAGCACTTGTGAAATGTTAGTATTGCACATAAATATGCGAGCAAAAAAACCCCCAACCTATAGCTTGCATGTAGGTAGTTTCTTCCTTCTATTTTAAAGAATAAAGGTTTTCTTCTATTCTGTGACTTGTGCTCATACCTGTTATTACAACTAGATGGTTTTCTCATCGGCATAGTTTTGATTTCTGTGGAGCTCTGTTCTACGAGTTCATCTCCCAAATGCTACAGGCCATAAGGAGTTTCAATGTTATGGAGATAATCAGAGCCTGTCATTTTAGAAGAGAAATTCCTGTGGTATTCTTAATCTGCCATTTCTAGGTAGTATTCAGATGGATACTGATGAGCTCCACAGAGGGAGACAATTATTTCTGAGAGACCGGCGAAGTGGGATGCTGACTTTCAGAATTTTTTGATGATGATAACTTCTAGTAAAAATTAGCTGGAGGGCACCTTAAGAGAAGTTCCTTTTAAGTCATTACATACAATTTATGTTCGAAGAGATAAAAACACAATGGGGTATGAAGTTTGTGCGTTAAATACCAAGAAAGCAGCTGAGAAAAGCCTATGGCTTCCTGCTAAGCTCAGCTTGCCCCATACCCCTCAGTTTCAAGTAGACACAAGTTAGTCCTGGAGACATTGTGCGCTAAGTTTTTAAAATACAGTCTGATCAAGGACATACCTGTGATTTGCATGGCTTTCACATCTCTGCTCTTGAATATATGGGACTAGTGGGAGTAATGCTTTCTTGTTGTGCTCATGGTCTGCCTTCTGAAGTGCAGAAAGTGCTGAAATAGAGAAGAGGGACAGTGCTTGGAAGGGGAGAATGAAATCTCTATCAAGTCATTTGACAGGTTGCTCCAGGCAGTAGTGATGCAGTCATTTCCTTAAGGTGAAATTGAAGTGTGGGTATTCCCATTGAAACAGGATTATTCAGTGGTGGCTGAACATATTTCAGTAGCTAAGTCCTCTCAAACAAAAAGGAACTGTTGTTTGGGTTTTTTTTTTTTTTTTCCCCCTCCTAACATCTTCTGTGCTCCCATGCTAACCCCAGACCTTTTCCATGAAATCTTTTAAAGGTATTTGAGCAAATAAAATTCTCCTATTAGATTATGTGACATGCTATTAAAATAAGTGCTTAAAATCGTATTTCAAAGAGACAGTTTTGAAATGTCTGAAATACACATGCAATATAGACTAACCAAGCTCCGTGTCTGTTCTTGTTTGTGTGGTCTGTACTAGACTTATGGACCATAAGTTCCTGATAAGACCGGGCTCTTCACTTTTATTAACCTGCATGATTTAGGCCTGTATAAAATGCTTAAGAAAGCTTTATAAAATACTATAAAAATAAACTGAAAGTGGGAGAGAATAGTAAGAGAGCTCTGTGATATGGACACTAACTTCTCCTCTTTGCTGGATTAATGTTGGTGCACTTTTAAAGTCATGAAGTTGCCTCCTGTGGTAAATAATACTTGGGAGAAAGTGAAGTGGGAAATACATGCAATGCAACTCCTTCTCTGTTCTTCCCCACTGCATCCTCAGCTGGCTCTGAATGGGCAGGAGGAGGAGAAAAAAGATTTCTGAAATGATTTCTGCAAACCACTACCAAATGTTTTCTGTGCCAAATCTACTTGACTTGTAAATGGTGAAATGATGTGTGTTGACTCCTTGTGGACACTGAAATGGTTATCGCTTCATTTCACACATAAAATTTAGGTATCTAACCTGGCCTTGAGTTGCAGGGAATTATTTAAAATCTAGGTTTTCTTTAATACAGATATTAAAAGTTAGTAGGGTCAGAGAGAGTAAAACTTGCCACTTTCATCTTACGAAAGCCCGTTTCTTCAGTTTCTACAAAAGGTATGTCTAGCAGTGACTCATGTTTAGAACACTAAGCTAAAATCTTCTGTGATGCTTCCTTTGAATTTTCATTTTCAGAGTGAGATCTATGAGTCTTGCCCTTGTATGTGCATCTGTTCAGAATTAGCACTTTCACTGCAGTTGAAGTAAAACTGAAGTTCAACATCAGTCTTTTCAATTAGGAAATGTAGTTTGTGTTATTGTAGGCCTAGCCAAAACTACCACTTACCTTGTTTCTGAATCCATTCTATAGTTTAATTTAAGAAGTTGATATTCTCGTGGGTTTGTACCCGCTTTCTTAATGAACTAACTATAACTCCAAAATGTTTCTATTAATCATGTATGTGCATACATTTTGCCTGTGACATATGGGATACAAACGAAGAATCTTTTGGATAGAGAATTTTCTAGCTCTTGTACTGAAGAATACAATAATTGGCACATAAAGATATATTTAGTATTTGCACAAATGGCTTGACATGTCTTGGTTTTGAGTGCTTTCATCCTTTGTTGAATTTGGCATTTATTAGTAAATTAATTTATCTTTAGAATTAATTTTAAGTTTTTTCCTCCTGTGTCATTCATATAAAAATAACATATTTTTTTCTGAGAAATCTTGTTGGTGTTAGGGTCTGGGTAATCTTGATGAAAGAATGGGACTGTCTGGTTCTCAGAATAAACAGTCTATTGGCATAACACAGTCCAAAACCTTTCATGAGTACTTCCTTCTCCAAAACTAAGCATGTCTCTCCCCTCCTTGCCTCCAAGATGAAACTAACGATCAGAGATGACGTAGCCCTTGACTGCCATTGCTGGCTCTTGGCTTTTCCAGTATGTACCCTGAAATGTGTTCAAGGTGAATGGATGTGAAACAGCACCGTGGTGGACCAGTAAAAGGACAGCGGTGATAGCTTCCCAGGGTGAGAGTGCTGCTGAAAGAAATGGCCCCTTTCTCTCTTGCCAGCACACTTACAGAGCTACAGGTGTTGGCTTCAGTCTTGTTCCTTTGTACAACTCCTCCTAACCCGCTGTGCTGCTTTTCAGTCTGGCTCAGCAATCTGCAGAGCATGTGTGCTGCAGGCATGCCTAGTATGAAGCATGATGCAAGGGGGAAATTTTACTTCCTTGAGTCAGAAATTATTTCCTTTTCTCTGGACTGATACAGAGAGCGAGTAAACATACAGATGTGTAATAGATTAACTGCAGAGTGACAACTGTTAGCTTCCACCATGTCTTTACCCCATAAGCTCATTTAAGTGGGAGAGAAATGGTGCCTCTGTGAAGTTTGAGGCATGTGACAGCTCTTCTTATTGGTACAAACGAGCCAGAAATTGGCAGAGTTTTTTAGCAGTGATTTAACAGAGCTGAGGTAAATACAGCAAACGTCTATGAAGTTCTTTACCACCTCCATCTCACACCAGTGCATCAATTGAAGCTGGTTTTTCCTCCGAGAGCAGGAGGGTGCCTGTCCACCCAAGGAGGGTAGAACCAGTGGTCTGGCAGCTCTAGAAAAGCTGAGTCCCAATGCTGAGTTTCCTCTTTCTGGATGCAGTCTTTCCTTGAAGAGGCTGACACGGCTCTCTGACCCAAAGGTCATGGGTTTGTTTTATGCTGCGGATGTGAGTATGGTGATGATCTAGCCTTCTGTTTTCCAAAGCTGTGTTAAACCAGTGTGGCCCAGCCTATGTTACTGCTTACTCAGCCTTTTCTAAGAATTCAAACAATTAGCTATAGATAATATCACCTAATTCCACTGTGAAATGAAAGAGAATGGGTGGTCAAAAACCTCCTGACAAGAGCTGTTTTGCTTCGAATAATGCAAATGAAGCATCCTAACCCAGTGAGCAGAGAGCTTTTCTCCTGTAGCCACAGGTCTTTGTTCCCTTTTCTGACAGACTGCATATCCTTTCATCACTGTGATTAGTAGAGCTACTGCTATGGTCAGTCTGAAATGGTAAGTGTATGTCTAGCTGATGTTGGTTTCTCTTGCATTTAGGAAGTCTCTGCACAAGCATGTTTAGCTGTCTTTATGTCCAAGCTTGTTAATGGTCAGTAACAAGCTACTATAAATTAATTTGCAGATCACTGCTTACTCCAGTCCCTTTGTCAGACATGTGAGGAAAAACTAGTATCTCTGCATAATAAGTGTTAAATGTATTGCAAGAGAGGGAGTACTCAGCAGAATTTTTTTATTTTAGCAGCAAGTGGTGTCTTTAATATGATCTCTTCCGTAATAATTTTGAGAAAACAGAAGTTGGACTCTGTTAGTTCATCATGTTTTTGGTGAGTCTTAGTGAGAAAGTATCTGTATCCTAAAGCCAGTTTTGCAGATCTCTGTTTGTCTAGTTAAAAAGTCATCTCTTAAGATTATACTGTGTTATTTGTAATAAAACAAATAGCAATTTCTATATGTGAAAGAAAAGACAAGACTTGAAGATTGCTTTAAAAATGTTTTGCAGCATTACTGTAGGGTTTTTTTCTGAGATTTGACAGAGAAAAGAGGTTTTTGAGAGAGGGCAAAAATTACGCACCAAATGCAGATGCAGTAGTATCGTGGATTTATACGGTAAATACCAGATATGTGTATACAGTATACATAAAAAATCATGTTATATTTCTCTGCTGCTTTCCTAATACTTGGTCTGGGGTTTTTATCCAGTGATGGGGGTTGCACTTACCTGTCTTAGAAACACTAATCATAAACCCAGTATTTCATTCTTGGTTTTTGTGGTTTTTTTTTTTTTTAAACAATGAGTTCAGAATTCATTATATAGCTCATTTTTTGTTTGACTTTCTTATGCTATTTCATTGTGTGCTGACTTCGTACTGCAAGGCCCTTCTTCAGTTACTTGTGGTCAGGCCTTGTCTTTACAGTCAAAATGATGTGGGAACATTAGGATGCTCAGAGTTTGCTCCTTTTCCAGGTCATTGCTGAATACATTGAACATCATAAGCCTGAGCATGGATTCCTGCAGGACTCAGGATAGCTTCCCTTCCCTTCCCTGTATGATGTAGTTACCTAGTTAGAATTTTAAATCTACGCCTTTCATAATAAGCAGAGTCAGTAATGAAGGCTCCAACCTTGTTCTTTTTCCTCTCTGTTACTTAATGCCTAGTTTGCATTTAGCCACCAGTGTTCAGTAGCAATAACTTGTCCTGGTTGGATATTTTCTCTGTTTCCTGGTTGCTGTTGTTTTAACTTGCTTTGGTGTCCTAAAATACAGACTAAAGCAGTTAGACACCAATAACTAAGCTACTGAAATTTGTATGGGGAACAGGGAGAAGAGTGTGTAAGGAATGACACAGATGAGATCTGTTCTATGTAGTAGGTTGCTGGGAATAGATGGAGGAAATTCATAGCTATGTACAAAACAATGTCTCTTTTTCAAGGTCTAATACTACATGATATGTTAGGGTTTTTATATGTTTTTTTAAAAAGTAATTGAAAGTCTGATAGCTGATTTTTCCATCTACTTTGATAACAAAGCATCTCTAATGTTTGATTCATGTTTTAAAACAACCTTGTTATAACATGGAAATGTATCTTTGGACTGACTTACAATTATTGGTTTAATTACTTATGGCATAAATGCACGATTCAAAAGCATGTGATTTCTCTCCCCCAGAGATGTAATCATTTAATGATAGTCACATTTTTGTATAATTTTTTTTTATACAGACACTTGTTCCACTTCAGTTTAATATATGCCAGTAGTTGAAGATGAGGTCATTCTGTGCTCATTCCTTTACAAAACGTTGCCTACCTTTGCATCATAAAAGCAGAAAAACTAAAATGTGTCAAACTTGCAAAATGGCAAGCTGTCTCTTGAGTGAGATGGTATCGTTTTAGGTGTGTGAGCAGCTACCAGGTCCCCAAACTGGCCTGTCGAGGTGGGGAAAGTGGCAGCTCAGGCTGTGGGGCAGACCCTACTGCCAGCGAGAAGATGGTTTGACTCAGTGCTCTCAATGAGCATGCTTGACTTCTAAATGCATTTCCAACCTTTTCTATCAAAATAGCTGTAACTTCATGGCAGCCTGACAACACTGCCTTTCTGTGTAGTCATGTTGAGAAAGCTGACTGATTCAGACTTCTTTTTAAATAGTTGCATGTGTAGAGTCTCTTCTGGTTTTGCAGTGCGTTGGTTGTTATGTGCTGAGTTGGACTGGCAGTAATTCTTTGCTATAATGTAGTCTTTTGGGTTTGTGTTTTTTCTCTTATGATTCAAGTTTCCAGGAAATTACAAATAGGCGTCTTTGTTCTTTATTTCTCCCCTCCTTTCGTTAGTCAGTATAAGTGTCAGGGTTTCACTGGGCAGGACAGTAAGAAAGTTGGAGGCGATCAGAAAATGAAACCTCAGAGCTCTCGAGGGATGGTAAGTGACTGGTAATGGCAAGATAACAAAAGATTTCTTTCAAAGAGTTGCGTGAAAGAAGCAGAGACCTAAAAATGTTTTCAGCTGTATTGAGAGAATAAACAGTCTGCAGTCTAGAAAACTACGGAAAAAAATTAGAGGAAAACCACATGGAGAGAACTATGTTGTCTTAAGGACAAAATTTAAAATGAGAACAAGAAAATACCTTTGTATTGTAATTTTTCAATATATTTCTATTGTAACGTAGACTTTCACGTAAGTGATCATGGGGTTGAACATCGACTGTGGGAACAGACCATGTTGCTCATAAGTGTGTTATATTCCTTCTTCTCATTTGAGTGGACACTTGAATGTGCATATTCTTTCTCTATAGAAAGACAGGACCAAGTGGCAGTTTCAATTCTTCTGTTTATTACAGACTAACATATATCTGAATGTATAAGGAGAAACAAAGCCATAGCCTCATCAAAGTGTAGTAGGTGAAGGGAGTTTCAGTTTAACTATATCTGGAGTTAAGATTAGAAAGGCAAAGAGTAGCTTGTATTTAAGAAGAGGTAGCCAATAGAATACGAAGGAGTTGATTTAGTGAATTTAAACATCTGAACAACTAGAAAAGACACTTAAATGTTATCCAAAGCTTGAATTAAAATGACCTTGTCAACATCCTCTCGAAGAAGGCTGGTGGGGTGTGGGTACTGGGGTTCAACAGGCTTGCAGAGAGAGTTCCTGTTGCTGAGAAATAGTGTTGGAGATAATGGGTAAGGCTAAGAGATTGGATACTGGTTTGGATAGGATATTTAGTCTGAAAAGACTTTTTGTAGATACAGCTTTCCTTTTTTCCTCACTTGTTTGCTCTAAGGCTTTATATAATACTGTATCTCAATTAATCTACTCTTATCAACAGATGCCCTGCTTGGTCTCAATCCTCTGTTACCGTAATTTCCTTATTAACCAGAGCAGCCAGTATTTTTACTGAGAGTGTTAGCGCTCTAGACTTGCTTGAGATCTGAGCCGCTCTGATCAATTGCAGAGGAAACCGTGGCCTCAGGGATCCAGTTGAGTGAGCATGAGTTCTGTTCTCCAGTCTGGTCAGGGGCAGGTGATGGAGAACAGCTTAAAAAGAAACCAGTGGGCAAAACTACCCTGGAGAATCTGGTTCCAGTCTGAGGCTAAGCTGGACACCCTCATCTGCTCCTAAAATGTTAGTTGTCAAAGGCTTCAACCTGTGCTTAAAATCCCTGGTGTGGACACGGCTCTCCAGAGTCCCTGTCTTCTGACAGAGGTTGGGATCACATTGTTTGTGTGTAGTTTGCAGAAAAGCATTGGTCCTTGCTTTAATAAGGCTAATTGTGATTAAAATTGCCTTTGTGGATGAAGGGAGAGGAGAAAGCTGTAGGCATTTATTTTTTCCCCCCTTTAAATTAGTGGTGCTGATTGTTTATCTGTTGGTTCCTGCTATCTCATCTCATCTCATCTCATCTGTCTGTATCAGACCCTTTTGTTCAGCTCCTTTTTCCCTTTTTATGAAGGTAGCACCAGTAATATCTCTTCATTGCATCATTTAGTGGTGGGACAGCTTTTAAGCTAGTCAGTCACCCTCTTATAAATATAGAAAACATGCCTATTATTGCTGTGTTTTCTGATTTTATTCTAGTTAATATCAAGAGGACGTTTGTACAAAACTGTTTTACAGTGAAGCTGGGAGGAAAATAGGAGCTCCTGTGGATGAAGAATGATCTGTTTAATATACATTTGTATATTAATTTGCTTTGAAATTGTCTAGTGTTGCTCCTATGGCATCTTTCGCTCCCTGTTGCACTGTTGCTGTCAGGCTCATGTTTATATACTTTGAAAGGAAATGTAAAGATTCCACGCTGTCTCTAGGGCAATTGCCTCACGTGTGAGAGGTTTTCACTCAGTCTTTTTCTTATCAAAGAAATATGCAATTAAAACACAAAGGAAAGTCCTCCCATATTCTTCTCCTGGGCTGGATTCATTAAATGGGTAACAGGCTGTTGGAGCACCATCTCTGTGATCACAGACATGCTGGTAGAGAATAGAGCTGACAGATGAAGGCAGCGTGATGCACTGCTGAAGAAAAGCCTGTCCCTGGTCTTTTTTCCTTGATTTCCCTGCGGCAGTTCATCTCAGCACAGTAACCTATTTCAGCCTTACTGGGCTGTATTGCAAATCTCATTAAAATATGATTGAAATGAAATACAACAAAACTTATAAGACAAACGTGATTAGAAGATGAACTGCTGCATTCATGTTACCCTTAGGCGTTACTCAATCATTATAATTTACATTTTATTTGTATTTGAGAGCAATTATCTGTTCTAACTAAATCTTGATTTCTTAAAAAAAAATACTTAAAATCTTAATTTTTGTAGTTGATTTGTGTCTGTTACAGCCAGAATCTCTTACATTTTTTTTTTTTTAAAGTCAGACTGTGTGTAATGTTACTATTCTGAACTGAGGCATTTTGGGTGCAGTTAGAAATAATGTTAAATCTGCAGTTTATCTTTAAGGTTGATTTTTATACTCTTGCAAAGACAGTAAATTTTTGTGTTGGTTGACTGAATGGGCTTATGTGTTCGTCAAAATGGGTTAATTTATCATACAGGTTAGCTCCTAAAAAATCATGAACACGTAAGATGGGGATGGGTGTGGAACTCTGTAGGAAGCATCTGTGAACAGAGAGGAGCTGAGGCTGTCCTGCCTGGAGAGGCACAAGTTCAGGGATGAGAAAATGATGTTCTCTTTTTGGTTCTGCCCCAGAAAACAGGCTTGTGACCCTTCCCCTTTACCACCTTCCTGCGCTCCATGGGTTCTCACCTACATCTTGTGTTACATCACATATTTAGGTCAGACAAGACATATTTTATCAGAC
Source organism: Charadrius vociferus (assembly GCF_000708025.1). Lineage (NCBI taxonomy): Eukaryota > Metazoa > Chordata > Aves > Charadriiformes > Charadriidae > Charadrius > Charadrius vociferus. The sequence continues at coordinate 3,981,823 of NW_009647572.1, read as the reverse complement.
AGAGTCCTAATTTGCCATCTGTAAGTGGTCGTCAGGCCTGCTGTCAAAGCAGCAAGCTAGAATAAAAACTCCTCACAAGTGTTCGCTTGTTCTGTAACTGCACAAGGCCCCATTCCCTCTGCTTGACCTGCTCAGATGTGACTTGCTCTGTGGCATAGGGCAGCAGAGCGCATGTGAGCCTGAGATGGTCAATGTGCCACCCAAACTCCAGTTGGAGAATATTATCCACTGTTCTTGTGTAGATCTAGTGCTTAACACCATGAGGCTAGCAAGCAAACAAGCCCTTCTCCATTCCTCTCCTGGTGGGATACCTACCTGTCTTCATTGATTTCTATTGACTGGACTATTAGTTTTTAGTTAGTGTTTTGTTTTTTTTTTTACCAAGCACTTTTATGATGGTGCTTATTTAGTACTAATTAAGTTCAGCATAGGTGTGAAGAACATTGGTGGTAAACCTCTCCACCAAAGGTTTTCTGCATTAGTGCAGATATCTACACCCAGAATTTAGTCCTGCTTCCATTGATAGGGTAAGAGCCAGCACACTGAATCAGACCAAACGTCCCACTAGCATAAGTGTCTGGGGTCTGACAGTGGAAGTCTGAGAGAACGTAAGTGCGAGCCAGCAAGAATATATAATATACTCTAGCAGTTTTTCATCTTGGTAGCTTTCCAAATTGGAGTTTGTTTTGTTTGTTTGGTTGTTGGTTTTGTATATTTGTTTTGTTTTTGTTTTTTTTAAAGTGTCCTTCAATACCTTTCTTCACCTAATTTATCTTATTACTTTGTGAACCCATGCAGGTTTCTGTTGTTCACAGCATCCTGTGTCCTGGCTTACTTACACTTTATGCGATGAGTCACTTATTTGTAGGCTTTGTTGCAGATTTTGTATCTAAGTCTAGTGCATAACTTCCATTTAATGTTCACTATAGCCTGTACTAGGAAAAAAATATTACAAAGTTAATTCTTATTCCACCATTTTATGCCATCTGTTATCATACCTCTTTTAAGACCTGTCGCTCTAGCCACCTTTTTGATGGCCCGAAGATTAAGTGCAAATAGCTGTTTTATTTTTAGAAATCATTTAGTGATCATAATCATCCCTGCTGATCGCTGCTAACTCAGTTTGAACAGTTATCTTGTTCTGAGCTGGGCAGGTGGTAATGATGCGTGTCACTTGAGATACAGGGATACTCTGGAATATACTTTAGGGTAACGAAGTATTTCCATATCCCCCTTTCTAATTCCTGCCAGTTCCCAACTTCTGGCTTGGTTTTTTTTGGTTGCTTGACAGTTGAACTGACATTGTTGAAGAGCTAACTGTTACATTGCCAAAATTATCTTTTTGTTAACAGTTCCCCTGGAACTTGTTACTGAATCTGCTCATGGGATGTGTCGCAGAGTGCATGACTGTGGTCTTCCTGCGCTGAATTTCATTTGCTGTTGTATCACTCAGATGGTCAGTCTTACAGCTGGCCTGCAGTTCACCGTTGGCCCTTGTCCCTATGCCTCAGAGCAGTATCCTCAGCCCTGTGTCTCACCCTGGATTTATCTTGTCCTCCTTGCTTCGGGTGATGTCCAAGCATCCTTATCTCTGGGAGGTCTGGCATGGACTGTCTGACCTTTCCCCCAGTGTGAAAATTAACTGATTGGTTTTAGTCTTTATTTTTGGGGGGCTTTCCCTCCAATATCTTATCCAAATAGTTGCCTTTCTTTTTATTTATTGATTATTTAGTTGTTTTGTTTTGTTTTTTTTTTTTAAAGGCCTTTGACAATATTATCAAAACCTTGAAGTTTGAGTAGTGGCTTTGTCTTCTCTTCCCACTTGCTAATTCCTACTAGGTTTATTTGTAATTTCTTTTTGGAAAGGTATGCTATTTATTTGTACTTTTGTATTTGTTCTTTTGACTGTAGTAAGAACTAAATTCATGTATCTGAAGGCAATTAAAGGTTTTCTTCTTGGTACTGAAAATGGAGGCCTCAATGCACAGAAATGTTTATGTGGGAATTTGGCAAAGCTTGGTGAAGCTCACAGAAGGGGAGGTCCTTAACCTGAGTACAGTCATTCTCACTAATTCCCTCAGATTTCAGTCACTTGCTCTCTCCATATGCACATATTCATCAGGACCAAGATTTTTGTTTATGTTCCTAGCTGCTTGCATGTAAACATACTTCCATTCAAACTCAGTCCGTTACCATGTTTCTTATAAAATTCTTGCTTCCAGAGTGAACAGTCATGACTGAAATGCCAAGAAGTTTATAGAAGTCTGTTTTTACACATTTCATTAGGGTGAATTAAATATTTAGTAATTTGAATTTTATTTGGTTTTGAGGATAAAATAATATTAAGCTACAAAAAAAGGCAGTTTGGCTGGAATAAAGATAACTGACAATTATACTGAGATCTATACCTGTCCATGATCCATTAGATTCTGAAACTCTGAGAACTTGCTCTTAGATTTATGGATGTGCATGTGTTAGATTTCATACCGTTATCCACACTGAGTGGGAATTTACTCACTGTTTACTTCACCAGAAAGTTTTAGTTTGGTACTGAAAACATTTGATTATCAGTATGTAGTATATCAATACTGCTTTGGCCTGATGTTTCTTTCAGAAATCTACTATCCCCCAGTGGCTGTGATTTGGGAGTAAGAAAGTAGTTCAGTGACTTATGTCCATATTTCCATAAGCTTTTACGGCTTATTAATTGAGGCTTAATTTTAGTGAGACTCAGTTTTGTTGATTTAATACTGTGTTTTGAAATAAAACTATATGGTTATTTTTAAGCTTTTTGCTTAACTAATCATTAATCTAGGAAAAAAGTAAAAGTTTATATCTAGGAAGGTACTAATCACTGGGAAATAATTCTGTTGCTCCTAGTATTTAACTGGGAAAACCTGTTCTCTGTCATTCACAATGTAAAACTAAATTATCTGTCTGGTTTTGCCTGGTAAAATCTTAACACCCTGCAATGACCAGAGTTTGCTACTGCCTGAAAATGTTTCACACCTTGGCATTATTCATTTGTAAGATCATGGCAAACTGCTCTTGGAGCGGACAAGTATTTCCCTTGTCTGTACATGCCCAACTAGCTGACCACGTGCATGTAAGCTCTTGTTTTGAAATATGTCCTGGTTTCTATGAAGTCTTCCAGCCACAAAAGACTTTTTACACTAGATACTGAAAGCAATACTTTCAGGTATTGAAAACCATAGTTCAATTTGGGGAATGATTGGTGCAGATTCTGTGATTTGTTCAACCCTGCCTCCCCCTCTGCGCTCCCAGAAGAGCCTGTGGCTCTGATAGCGGCATACTCTGGCTCCTCACAGGTGCTTCCTTCTGACCGCGCCGGCCTCTGTGCCATTGATTTTAATCTACTGTCACTACTACTGTGTGCCAGTGCAATCACTCTCCCTTAGCCTGTATGGTGGAGAGACTGAAATGCCTGTCCGAGGTGGAAGGCTGGATGAGATAGATGAGAGGCTGTGATGACACAAAGGGTTCCCAGTCAGGGCTCGGCACTGGACCTGCCTGGACTCGAGCTATCTCCTGCTGTATCCAAATGGGATGTTTCTGCTTTGCAATCTTCAGCAGGTGCCAGGAGGAGTTTGGCTTAGGTTCACTATTAGATCCAAACCAGCCTTATGCATTCATGCATTAAATGTGCAAGCTAACAAGCTCTCTTGGAGTTCAGGGTGCTGGGTGCGTCTAAACTCTTTCCAGTAAGCAGGCTGAGATCCCAGCATGAGGTTCAGAGACCTAGTCTGACTGCTCACAGCCTCCCTAGGCCTGGCGGGATTTACTAGCCCAAGGCCAGCACAGAGAACCTGAGTAGGTGTGCTGTTCCTCACGGGGTATCTGAAAGGCTAGTTATACAGAAATTTTCATAAAGATGCTTTGCGTGGCGGTAATGATGCTGAGCACACCTGTACATTGCTGCCTCTAATACTGGGAGCAGCAGCATAGACCTGAAAAGAGGCCAGCTTATCTCTGTTGTTGCTGTGGGAGTCAACGCCTGGTCCCACACTGCCCTGGAGATGGAGGTTTCCAGCACCTGAGATTCTTCAGGTGTAGCTATGCTGTGCCATACTGTCTGTGGAGACACATGGTCAGAGATAAAGCAGCTATTTGAGGCAGTTTGAGACTAAACACTGCATCAGTTTTAATATTGAGAACAGAAGTGAGTACAGATAGCTTGTAATGAATGGGGGGCAGGGGATAGGAGATAAGAAAACAGAAAAAAAGTGTGTCAATAGTGCATCTTTGCTTATGAGAGGTTTCTCTAGTGAGGGAGGAGAGGATGGGAGTAGGGTGGTTTCCCAGTTATGAACCCTGGACTGTTTCTGCGTCTTTCCTGTTGATAGCAGTTTGATAGAAATGACTCACGGGTTAAACTCTGTGGTCTGTCCTCCAAGACAAATATCTTAGCCCAGCTCAATGTCCTCGCTGGAATAAATGATGCCTTCTGGACCTACTGAATGCCCTAAGGATGAGTATCCCACTCCTTGTGTACTAATGAATGTTTATGTGCTAGAGCATGCAGTGACCCAGCTACAGCAAGAGGAATTGAAAGTGCTCTCAAAGAGTAGTGGCTTCCTGTGGCTTAAACCAGTGCCCTGGGTATGGGAACAGGAGGGGTTCTACTCTGTCAGGGAGGAGTGCATGTTGAACAAGGAATGTGGTGGTGTTAATATGCATAAGATAATTGCAGTCTCCACCATCGTTGTATTCCAAATGACTACCTGCTATCCCATTGTCCAATGCCAACTCAAACTAAAATTATAACCTCACTAGGCATGTAAAGTAGGAAGACTCTTCACCTCCTAGGGAAGTAGCTACCTGAAATCTAGGACAGAAGCTTTTTCTCTGGACTGCTTTTTGGAATTTAATGTTTTAAATTTCAGTCAAGTCAGAAGTCTGGTTAAATGCTCAGTTAAATGCTTGCCTAGAAATAGGGAGAGAGAGAAAACGAAGTCGCTCTTTGCAGTTCAAAGCAAAGGATAAGTTTATCTAGATTTACCCATTCTACTTAGCTTTAAGAGTGGTAGTTGCAATGCAATGCCTTTTTTTTTTTTTTGTTGTTCAGGCTATGAGGTCTAAGAAACTAAAAGCTCCAAGAAGGGAAGGTTTGCTTTAGATGTAGAAAAGTGGTTGGACGGTGTGGTAGAAGACTTACAAACGGATATTTTTATTTGAAGGCTGAACAGTGGAATACTTTTAAATTAGAGAAAAAGGTGTGGTGTTTCAGGGTGGGGTTTTGTGCCTTACAGAAATGTAAAACTTTCCTGTTTATTGAAATACCAAAAGATATGGAAAGCAGAACTTGGGTATCGGGCTCAGAAGGGATTCTTACAGCTTTCTTTCATGTTTCCATCTTGCTTAATCTCTCCTAAATCAAGAGAAGTATCTTGTTATGCTTATAATGTCATCGGTTTTGGCCATGATTAGTGTGTTTGATAGGCATCCTAATTTCTTCACTAAATAATCATGAGTGACTAAAAATATCCCTTTTTTTCTCTGCTGCATTTCATATGCTACTTGTTAGGGAAGCTAAATAACTTTGTCGTTTTCAGCCTATTACAATAAGTTGTCATTATTGTCCTGTATTGAATTCTAGGACATAATATTGTCATTGTTTCTGATTCTTCCCATTCTCTGTGCAAGACAGCCAAAGATGCACATGTATCTGAACTACCTTTGTTAAAATAATCAATGAGGTTCAAGATGATTTATAGAAAACAGTGGGTGATCCCTCTTTGTTGGAGTGTCCTTTGTAATCCAAAGGATGGCATGTCAGTGTGGTACCGCAGTGAGTGGGCTCTAAAGAGCAAGGGTGCATATGGGGTGATTCATTGAGTACTGACACGGGATGATTTCAAGTGAGGCTTTACTAAGTTTTATTTCAGAATGTACACTTTATGCAAGTACAAACACTGTTGTGAGAATATGTGAAATATTTGTTATTGTACGTTTCCTTTAAAGTATTAAACCAGCTTGAGACAGTTCTTGAGTTTGTCTCTGCTTTCCCTTCTCTTGGTAAGTGTATTGCCTCATTTAACTTCTTGGCCCTAACAATAAAGACCTTGGAAAGACTTTTGTGTATCACCAGACAGATGATGCAAGGCATAAATACAGCCTTGGGAACATCTTTAGTGTCTTTCTTAGTGAAACCTGAACATAAAGGTTGATATTTTTAACTGGCAGAATTTCAATAGACTTGCATCACTGCTGGAGCCTAAGTATATTTTTTTTTTTTCTTGCTGTACTCTGCTAAGTGATGTAACGTGAAATGCTGTAATTTTTTTTTTTTTTCTTCCCAGAGGCAGGGAAGAAAAGCACCCTTGGCATTTGAGTGCTGGTTTCAGCATTTTTTAGTGTGAAGGAGAATGATGACAATAACCTCCAGTTCAGATAATGACTCCCAGCTAATCTTTATTTGTGAGAATATGCGGTATTAAAAAATTCTGTGTTTTCCTGATGTAATTTTCTACTGATTTAATAGCTGTTATATTTGACTTGATCTCTCTATGCCCTAGTAGCATGTCTTGCTTTGGAATGCCTCTTCTTCCTCATTAACTGTCGGTATCTTCAATTATATTCTTTCTGCCTGCATAGGATTGTAATTGTGTTTACCACACTTCCTAACAGTCAGTGATATCTAGTCAATTGTCAGATGTTGTTTGACAAATTTAAGTAAATTTCCCCAGATGACCTCTCAAGGGGCTTTGAAGCTGTGTGGCTTTCTAGGACTGGACCTATAAAATACTTTTTGAGCAGAGTGAAAAGAAGAATTCGGTCAAGGCGTAAGGAGAAGCGTACTCAATTTCTTCTTTACACAGAGTACTTGTAGAGTTTTTATTGGAGAATATATTTTGTTTTTTCACATTTTTCTTAGGGTGAATTTACACTGGGTGGTACCAATATTCTACAGATGTCTCTAGAAAATTATAAGACAGAAAAGTGGAAAAAATGCAAGAAGTGATGTAGTAGGGAATTTTATTTTACTTTTTTTTTATTTTTTATTTAAAGACAGTCTTCCTGGTCAAACCACTAATACTTGAACAAGAACCTTTTTCTTACATGAGTATCATGTGAAATACAATATTCAGTTATACTTCTAAAAGTGCAGATTCTGAAGGAAAACAGATTACTGTTGTCTGTTCTCCACATTTCTATATTGCTTTTCGGTTTGGTTGTTTAAATGTCAGTGAATAAATAGTTTTGCAGTGTCTAGTTATTTTAAAATTCTTACAGGAAATATCTTAACGTCATCAGATAATTTGTGAAACCAGATAGGATGATGGGTAATTCAGTGCTAGTATTCGCCTAATCATAGTTTTTAAATAGGCCATGACAACCTCCAAAACCTTGACTGGTTTCAATATTTAATAAATATTTTAAGAGACCTTCTTGGAATGTCTGTCTAATGATTGTACTAGAGAACTATATGGCCTTAGTCTGTTAATGCCACTAATTTTGAGGGGTCTCTTCCTTATTATTTTTGTGTGATGAAAGTGTGAATTTCATCACCATAAACCAGTCAAAAAGAGTTCACTATTTTTTTTTTTTTAATGCACTAAAGGTCTTCATAATATCTCTTCAAGGAGTGCAAAAGACAATTATTGCCAGCTGTTTCAGAAATAAATATGATCAAATGCTTACTTTAATATATTATTTGTTCATTTATAATTTAGCATCTGTCAGTAGTTGAGAGCTAGAAGAAGTGACTTAAAAAAACCAGCTCTCTACTGGTGAAAGTTGTGTATATACAGGCCTCTTAAAAGGGTTAACGTTAAGAGTATTTTAATCCTGTGTGTTTATTACGTTGATTAAACAATTCACTATAAGAATGCATTATGTGGAATATACTTGCACATGCAGCAATTCACTTTGTATGAATTACTCAAACTCTTTGTCATGTAGTCTCAGTCCCGGTGTGTAATCTGCAGGTGACTGACAGAGAAAACTGTCCACACGAAATCCCTGGAAGACCACCTTCCCCCAGTCACTTGGTTTGAATCCAACCCTTTAAACAAGGAGCTGGTGACAGCGTGGTCCATGGACAGGTACAGAAAGGTATCTCTGCAGAGAAGGCAAGCTGGTAGAAGGATTAGAAAGCAAAACAAACCAAGAAAAGGGGAGTGTCTGTGTAGTTCTGCACCTGTGACTTTTAAAACTCTTACGCATCTAAACAAGACAACTTGAATCAGCAGTCAGTGTGTCTTGTCCTCACACTCAAAGCTCTTTTTAATGTCAGTGTTTTGCCTTGTTAATGTGAAAAACCTTCTGTATGCTCTATACGAAAGCTGAAGCATCAGTTTTAAAGCACCTGGTCACTTGGCGTTCTCTTTTAGGAGGTTAATGTTTTCAAAAGAAAAAATAGTTCTTGTTTGGCTTGAGATGCTTTATCTAGAGTGGGTTCTTAGCCCCCACATTGGGAATTTCCTACTGTTCATAGTTTCTCAAACCATAAATTGCTCCAGCTGTGTTAAAAAGTTATGTAGATTTTTCTCAAAATGTAATCAAAACCAGAAATTGAGCTGGGGGGAAGGGGAATTTTAGCAGCATTTATTTAAAATACAGACGTCCACCCACCATGCTAAACCATCAATTATTGAGCCTTTTTTAAATGCTTTTTGCATTATTGAAATAATCATACACTGTTTCTAAGTATTGATCTATTCCATTTAATGTAAAATGAGTGCACACAGCGTGTGCACAACAGTCGGACTTGTATGGCTGTGCTGAACAGTGTGTGTTGCAGAGTTCCTTATCCTTAAAAATATCACACTGTAGGTATATGGTGGAGGTTTGCTTTTGTTAAGGTCAGCCGCTTGGGAGTTCTCAATTTGGTGAATCATGTAGGATGGTGCAGTGATTAGATGCCAAGTCACGATCCAGCGCTTTGAGCTAATTTTACTTCCAGTGTGCTGCTTTCGAATTCGAAGCTCTTCTTACTGGCATTGTTGTGTTACAGACAGGAAAGGAGATCTCCTTTAGCTGCTCAGGGTTGCCTCTTGGTGCTGGGCTTCTTGCAGGGGTCTGTGCCTTGCAGTGCAGCCTACCCAGACCTGGGGGGTGCAGCTAGCCACTTCTAAGTTCAGGCTCTCAGGATCCCAGCTGCTTCCCCAGTCGTTTTAATGGATGACATGTATGTATATAGTAAAGGATAATCTCCTGCTTGATGCTTATGCTTGTTGCAGTCCTGAATCCAAAGTAGGGTCCTAAGAAAGTGGGAACACTGAGCCCAAAGTCAAGTATTATTGTGAGCAGAGCAGACACTGCTGAGACATCTGAGTAAGCTTTGTGCTGCACTGATGCTGGATGCAGCCTTTCCTCCAGTGCTTTTTGCAAGTAGTTGAGAACAACTTTAATACTTAAACACTTTGAAGAAAATTATACCTGAAGAAACTGTTACACAATGCTGAGCTAAAATTAGAGCTCTGTTCAAACCTGGAGATTAGTTTTTGTTATGAGTTCGTTCCTATTTTGAGTTATTTTAATTCACATGGGCACAGTGATATCAAATTGCTTGAAATAAATATAACTTGTAACAGTGGATTGTGTCTCATCCTTTATTATTAAAGGAGGGATTGTTAGTGCTATCTGGTTTTAAAGCTGACACTAGTGTTTGCTGAAAGCTAAATTTGTTTGAAAAACTTGAGCCAAAGTAATTCAGTCATTTCTGAAGATGATGACAGAGTAGAAGTTGTTAAAAAAGAGACAGCTTTTTTTATTTAGATTCCTTTTGCTTTTCTGTCAGAGATGAGTATTTTGTTGTATCTGTGATCATTTGCTAGTTACTGGCTGACTTAAAGAACCTTCAGTAAATTTCAGCTTGTCCATTTTCAGTAGCAATGTGTAGGTTCTAACAAACACTGTGCCTACACTGAGTGTATCCCATATTGCACCTGCAGGTGTCTGAGAAGGCCTTCTTTATAATTAGAATAATAAGCTGCCAGGTCTGGGACTTGGCAGAGGAACCGGTGGTTGAGGGGCATAAGGAAGTTTTTGCTTTGGTTAATAATGTTGCTTGTTGGTAATTTAGAGGGATGAATAGCTGGTAATGTGCAGGAGCAAGGAGATTTGGCAAGAGGGTGAATGGAGGGTCCCAGAGTCTGAGGGGGTGTGGAGCTGGTGAAACAGTAACTGGGGATTGCTAGGCAAGAAGGGGAACCTTGGCTGGTAGGCAGTCAGGGTAAAGTGTCTGACTCAGCACTGCAAAGGGCTCCATCCTCTTGTAGCCTGGCCACTTCCACACCATGTGGCATTTGGTGCTGGGTCTCCTCCAAGTCCTACATGGTAATCCTGTGCCTTAAATCAATTGATGGTTTTGGAAGATTCATTTCAAAGTGTCTGGTATAGTGTCAGGACTGTGCTGCAGATCAGAGGATGTTCTTTTTTTATAGTATGGTCTTGGTTATGTATGTTGTGTGTCCTGGGGAATATAAGAGCATATGTGTGACAGGAGCTGCTTAGGATGGTGTTGGAGCACTGTTGAATGAAATAGAAGTAACACTGTCTTGTGAATGCTGTCCCTTGCCAACAGCACGCAAGTGAGGTGGTATTTTAGAAAGTTAGCTGAAGGGACCAAACAGTATAGATGGTTGAACAGCTCACTATTTAAGCTCCTGCACATACCTTTTTTTGTGAGCAATACGTGTGTTCGATGTGACCGATTCGGCAAAGAGATTAAGCCTGTGAAGTTGGGGGATGGGGAGAAAAGGATTGCCATAAACAAGCTTCCAGTCCTTGAGGCATGTGGATTTGGTGGAGGGTGGTAAGGATGAGTGGAGTAGATAAGAGTAAGAGCTGGAAAGAGAGGAGATACCAGGAGAAACTCTAAGGAACTGGAAAAGCTGAAGCTTGGTTAGCAGAGAGCATGAGACAAAGTTAAGGAGTAGCAGTATAGAAAGAGAGGGGATACAGATCTACAAAAAGTTCATCTGGGCTGAAATGTGCTTCTGAACAGTATCCATTACACAGCTTCAAAGATTGACTCTAAAATTTTGGGGTCATCTTTCTGATGCTGTGTAATCCACTATAAAAGCATAAGTTGTCTCTCCCACTGGTGTTGTTTGGCAAAGAGAAGTTCACTTTTTGATGTTTCTTCTCTTTAGATCGCTTGTGCAGAGGTAAGGTCAGTGTTTAGATCACTTGTAACGGACCTAAAGTTCCTAACTGCTTTTAAGCTATGTCATTATTTAAAATGATGTCATCTGATAGAATTTCTATCTCTAAAAATTTCTCTGAAAACATGGTATGAAGGTTTTGTTGAAAGAAATCAGAAAACCTCAATAGAAACATTAGAATAATTTTGCAACTGGGATAGAGCTTTGGTGTCATAATACATGTGCATTGTAATCATTACATGATAAGGCATGTTCAAGTTGATGTAATAAATCATCTGCTTATATAAGGGGCAGGGATGAAATTGCTGCTGGCAAATTTGATTTAATTATTGATATGGGTGTAGAGATCAGCTTAAAGATAACAGGTTATCCTGCCATATGCTGTTTATGAAATGTATATGGAACTGGATGGTGGGGGAAGTGCACATATGAGGAACTGACAGGCACTCCCAGGGTGTTAAATATCAAAATCTTGTGGAGAAACACTTTGCAGAAACTCCCCCATTCCTTAGGACTGAATTTTCTATTACTTCTAGCATGGATGACTTGACTCTTCTATTTTCAGGTACGTACTGGCAGTCTTACGTGTCTCTTTCTCACTCGTCTCCTGGAGTTAGTGTTTGCAGCATTGCTGAACCCCTGGCTTCCAGGCTTAGTGACAGCACCGTCATTGTCGCGCTGGCGGATGCTCTGTCAGCTCTTTTCCTGCCAGTCAGTGGGGGTTTGCAACACACAAAACCCCAGTTCCCGCTGCCCTTTGGGAGAGCACAGAGCTTGGCAGCTTTAATCACCTGCCAGCTCGCAAAAACACGTTGGGTTTTCCAGCCTTGTAGCCAAGATCAAAATCATCTCTAGTGGAAGTTTGGTTTTGTTAGTGTTCCTCTCCCCTCCTCTTGGGGCAAAAGCAATCCCTAGGCATTGTAGGGGAAGGAATACGGGTTTTATTTTCTTCATTATCTTAAGTTTTGCTGCTTATTAGAGAAGCCAGGTGGTTTCTGTGGATTGCTCACCTTCTCAACAGGTGGTGAAAATTAATTTGATGCCCTGTAGCTTTGACAGGTGTTATCAATATATGTATTTGTTGCAAAATGAAAATATCTTACTATCATTTTACACAGACTGTACTGTAGACAGTGTTGTTATCAGTTAATCAGTCTAGTTCTTTTTCCAGTGTTTCAGTATCCAGGTGCCTGAAGTAGCTGCATAAATCCAGATGTGTTGTTGCTTGCCTCTGATATGTGAAAAGGGGAAGGATATACTCTGCAGTGATTTTGGTGAATGCAGCAGAGTTTATTTGAACGGGAGGCTGATTTAGACCGTCAGATATGTTGAACAGAAAGTGCTTATAACACAGGTACATTGCAGTGTTTGCTAAAAAAGGAGCATGATTTATACGTGGAAATTCTGGCCACTGCTGATATTTACAAATAATTGCCTGGTTTGAGTCATGGGTTGGGAGCTGGGGTCAGAAGAATCAGACTGGGGAGAGGGTGTGGAGTCCTGGTGGATGCAGAGTGTGAGGGAGACAGAAAGCAGAACCAGGTAAGCCTGGCAGGACCATGCAGAACAGAGTGAATGACTAGTGTCTGTTATCGTGATCTTGTCATCGCCTAAGTTATTTGTCTTTTGAAGCTTGTATAATTGTCATATGGGAATATATCATCTGCCACTGCTCTGTAGCCCTAAGTCATTTCAGCTCTCAATAGGATATGTAAAACAAGAGCTGCTGTTTGACTGTGCCGTATTTAGTCATGGTGTAAAGCTTGTAGAATACTCTGTAAAATAGTCTTATATTTAAATCTGTATTAAAAAGATACTTTTTTTTTTTCGTTTTCCAAATAAATGAAGGTACTTAGACTTGGCTTTATGCATGCACATCTGACTTTCATTAACTTGCATAATAACACAGGAGGGATGAGGGAACATACGCTTTCTTCAACCGACAGATAACTGTTACTGTACTGTTTGGTGTCACCTAAATTAATCCAAGTTCAGCATCATTTATCTGGTTACTTTGAGGAGGTCAAGCCTTTCTGAGGCTGACAGAATAGTGTGACGTGTTTTAACAGAACTGCCCTCAGCATGAGGTTTCAGGGCATTAGAACTAGAACTACATTCTTAAATTATCAAAAGCCGTCGTTATTTTCTCAATATTGTTTTTATAAAATGTGTAACTCAAAGTCAAAACACATGTTTTGTGGGTTTGTTTTTTTTTTTTTAAATACAGATACCTCCATTGAGTTGGTAGTGTTGTAACCGTTGCGAAGGCAGAGTTCTCCAAATGTCCTCAGGAACTGAAAGCTGAAAGTTTTGCACTGCATGCTTTAAACTTGAATCTCTATCTTAAAAAAGTTCATGTGTTCTTTAATGGATTTTTTATTTTGATAAGATAGACATCTTGTCAGTGTTTAAAGTCAAAATAACATAAAACATTAATAATGCCACAGCTTTAACTTGCTGTGTGTTTTAAAAGCTTTCTCAGTACTTCAAAGTGAGTTGGTAGCACTTGGTGTTAACCTCAATCAATATATCCTTATAAATCCTTTTAAGTAACCTTCAGTGACTATTTTTTTTCTTATGCTACCTTTTTTTTCTTCCTTTAAACTGTTTGAATGCCAGTTCCCATATTGCATTTGGCTTTGTCAATAGTATACACTTAATCTCTTGCTGTTTGTAGCATTTTGAGAGTAAAAGTATGTTTTTGAAATTGTTTGCTACTTGACATCCTTGCCTGAGTAGTATTATTTTTCTGATGAGAGGACTGTGCATGCATACCAACACTGTCTGTGCTGATGGATTATCCTAGCCGGACTACAACACCATGGCAACGGCAGGAAAAAAAAGTATCTGATTTGCACTTGTAGTACAGTTCCACAGCAAATATGGAATGAAATACACTTTTGATTTTATTTACTGGTTTACTGTAGTATGACTTCAAGTCCCCAATCTCTGCTATTACAAAATCACCCTTTAGGTATTTATTGCTTTTACGTTCTTCATAATAAACTTCACTGTTCTTTAAAGAAAAAAATGAAATAGTAGCTAAAATAATTAACATTTAAACTGATCAGTTTTAGGTTTAAGTAGATTTTTCAAACAAAAACCCCTAAAGCTTAGCAGTGAAACAGATCTTTATTTCTGTATTTGTGGAAAACTGTTACTAAAAGCTTATTTACCAAGTCAAGAGGTGGCCTACCTGAATAATGTCTTATTTAAGACCAAAACTAAATGTTTTCAGTTTTTTGAGGCTAATTCATTATTTGTAATGGGTTATATTTGCTAAGGTAGTTTCCAAATATGTTTTGAAGAATTCCAGTAAGACTTGGAATTGTCATAGCTTGGCATTTCACCCATCACAGCTCCTGAACCAAGATATTCCTACTCTGATAATGGGGCAGCATCTCTGTCTGCTGTGGTGTGCTTTCAGGAAAGATGAATTATTATGATCTGTGGATATCAATACATATAGTATAACTGAAATAAATAGCCTTGGTAAAATTTCCAAGACTGACTTTTCTAGTAAATAATGAAGTTAGAGAAAGACATGAAGTTTGTTTTGGGAAGAAGGGCAAGTGTGACTCATTAGAACTGGGGGCCTTATTAATCTGGAGAGGTGTTCATTACAGATGGAAAAGTAAATTGGGGGACCTTTAGATGACTGGATGTTAAAGGTTTTAATAGGGTCTTCACAGATCTCTTCTGTATCTTTGTGTGTCAAAATAGTGACTGATACTAGTATGTTGAATAAAACAACAGCAGTTTTAGTCATGTCCTTAGAAGTCCTTAAAAGGCAAACCCCTCCATTTCTAAGATCACATTTGATTACTATATATGTTTTAAACTCATCGAAGTTTGAACCTTGAGGCTGCATTTGTTGTGTGCATGTTACCTACCCGCACTTTTGGAGGGGAGTGTAGCACATTTCTGTTATCTCAGCTACCTGCTGGAAACACACTTATTTCCTGGCCATAGCCATTTGGAATCCAGCACTGCAGGCTCTTCTACAAGTAAAACCTGTCCTAGGGAAGGAGATCTCCACCGAGTTTGTAAAACAGGTAGCTGTTTTACAATTCTATATATGGCATACAATTTGGTAAGCAAAAAGTGGTTAAAATGGATTATACTTAAATATAGAAATGATATGTAAATTATATTCCTCCTCCAGTTGAAAAGTAAAATAATTTGAGTCCCCCACAATAATACTTTTGGACTTGTGTCATACGCTTCTAATGAAAGGAGGAGACTGTGTTATTGCAGAGGCACTACCTGGTCTCAGGAGTTAATCCAGCAAGCTGTACCTGTTGGTGTCAGAGAGTTACAGCTGTGCCATTTTTCCAGCTGCTCCACTCCAGCTCTGTCTCTGCAGCAGTTCTAGCTGAGGCTGATCCAAACCAGATTTGCTGTACAGAAGGCAAATAGTAAATAAGTGAACTGGACAGTTGACAACTCCAGCCTCCTAGGTGCAGAAATTATTCCAAACACCTTTCTTCTCAGGCTGCTAGGAAAGGAGAGGTGCATCTGCTGCTCATCAGGCTGTTTGATACCAGCAAAACGGGCTTCTGCAAAGGTCAGGTTCTTACCAAGACTTCTAGGCTGCTTCTGTTTTGGTTTTGTTTGTGTTTGTTTTTTAAAGCCTATAGGAAGTCATTTGACAAATGTGTGAAGTGACAAAAAAAACTATAAAGGGTACAACTTCTTTAGGGTTTTTAAGCAGTAATAAAGCCCATTTTTGTATGTGTGTGAATATTTAATCTCTTTTACTGTACAGAACACAAAATCGTACAGTGCGTGCAAATAAAAAACAGAGCCTGCTATGAGTTTGGATGTGTGGGAATTGGGCTATAATGAATCTAATGTTAATTATTTTAATAAAAATTCCCTATTAAAACATTTTAATAATGACTTTATCTCTTTCTGAATCATGCCCTCCTTTTATGTCTTTTTGTGTACTTTATACATCCTACTACTTTTTTTTTCTCCACTGCTAGTATTTGCATACTGTATTTTCCT